>NW_028291562.1:0-59512 GCF_059453375.1 Lepisosteus platostomus | reverse complement strand
TTACCAAAATTTAACAACTGGTCTGCTAAAGTGGGGCTATGGTTTCCCTTTACCTAAATAACTTTAGTAAACATGTTCACTAAAGTCAGGATTTTTTTGTTGCACAAAGCAAGACTGAATTGTATCAGTTAAGTAACTATAGTAAAATATCCTCTACTCAATCTGCTCCTCTACTCTTAACCTGACTTTAAGGTTAAGAGCTCAGCTCACAGACCAACGAGTCCTATGCAAAAAATGACATCACTTTTTGTCAGGGATCCAGTTGACATTAGAGCTTTGCAGAAAGAATTAAAATTTAAAGGTCACCAAAACCATTTACAGTTTCCTGATAATTTTATTTGAAAGGTACCATTTCAGCAGACAGTATACTTTTAAGTCACAATCTCTCATACATTATTAACATTGCTTGTCTTGGCCAAGTGTTAAAAGAAACTCAAACTCTGTTTGTTGGGCTAAGACTCCTTGTGACTGGTGCAGATTTATTACTGTGTTGGCAACTGGGATAAAGCAACAGTGTGTTAGCAATGAGGAAAGTCATGTTTGCACTAAAACATTTTTTTGTGAGCATTCATAACATTTCCTAGCCATACATTAGTAAATATCATCAAATAGTGGTTTCATAAAATAGCTAGTAATATTCTCATGTACTATTATATCTACTGAAAAAGTAGCTTCTGTTCCCTGTAGCTACGCACCGTGAAGAATCTGAAATTCTCAGTTTTTCCACTAATTTATTTATTAATTAAAGTAATTAACACCCACTATGGCTATTTACAATGACTTCACGCTTTATAGTGGTCTCCAGTGGCAGATCAACTGTAATTGAACCCCTTTATATATGTATGTATAGTATGTTTAAACGAGGATTGGGCAATCCTAGTCCTGGAGGGTGAGTGATCTACAGGATTTCATTCAAACATGGCTCTTACAACCTAGAATTGTACACAGTATCTTCTTATTGGCTTAATGGAACCAGTTTAATAACTTCTTGTTATTAAACTTGTTAAGTAACATTGTTACTTCATGTTGCTTTGAAAAGAACTAGAAAACCTACAGTATGTACTGCAGACCAGGAGCAGACTTTTGTACTGCAGGCTACAGACTATGTACTGCAGACTTTTGCCCACTCCTGTCTTTTGCCCACCAAAACAATAAGAGAATTACAGATTCTTCTGAGCTGTATTCATAAAATTAACTAATGGAACATCATTTAAATTGTTTGAAGAGAGGGTTTAGTATTTTGAATGTATTTAACTAGTAAATGTGCACATATTTACTAAAAGAATGGTGGCTGCATTGAACTAACAACTACTTCATGGTATTCCTGGATCAAGTATCTAACAGGCCAAGCAAGAAAGACTGGCATACAGGCAAACTTTCTTAAATATAAACTCAAGAATGACCAATCAAAATTACATTTTCACAACAAAACAAAATTTAGCATTTTTTATTTCTTATGCAATATTTTTTTAAAAATTTTTACACTTGTTAATTGTAAATTGCAATTGTTAAAGATAATGTTTTTATAATAATGAAGTTGTGACATAAAATGTCACTTGTGGCTTCTACTTAGTCAATTAGAAACACTGTTTTTTTCTTTATAATAGGTACACTGATTTTTATCTCCCTTTGGAGGAAATTTATATGAATAGTAATTGCAATCCAAGGGGGAAGATACTGTATTTAAATAGTGCAAGGCACATAAAGTGTCAGTCTACAACTGAAGCACATGCTTTCGGTGGTTACACAGTGAAAGGTAAGGCCAAAAGTTTGTCTGCTTTCATTTACAGTTCAGATCACTTATGATCAGGGTGGTTAGTGCAAAACAAAGACTTTATTTCATTGACAGTAGGTGATAAAATCCCAGATGTCTTAGTAGTAATTTAACAAAGTGAGTTTAGTGAACAAATTACCTCAAATAAATGTAAACACCAAAAATATTTTATATTTTTTTCCTCATTTCTATTTTTTTCTGAACGATTAGTAAAATGTCAGAATCATACATCCACAATAACTGTACATTGCAAGTGTGAAACACAATGAGTAACAGTTAACTATTCAAGACAAAGTAAAAAGAAATCAAAATACATTTTTTCAGAAGGAAAAAACTCAACTATCATTACAACCATCGTATTGACATATTAAAAAGTCTTACATAATCTCCTGTATGGTTCTAAAAAATGACACAGGATGTGACTAATTAGTATTACAGATTCACAAATAATTCATTAAAACTATACAGTACATAAACACAAATATCAACTTTTAATGGTGGAGTATTCTTCTGTTCTTCACACAACTGAAGAAGACTCCTCAGATCAAAAGTTCTCTTATTTTAATTTATTTATATCTTATTTTATATCTTTTTTTTAACTTTTCAATTTTGAATTAACTAGTACTTGTTCCTCTGCACCTCTCACACTCAGGCAGTTCCCTTCTCCAAGCTCTTCAATATACTGGATGTGGATTATATATTGTGTTCTAAATTCTGAGCTCCAAGAGGGGAACAAAATCTCTTCTTGCAGTTTTCTGCAAATATGTTTTGACAAATCACAATATATTTATTTACAATGCAATAATCATAAAGTGAGTCACATGAGTAAAACTCTGAAATACTGGCCACATATTCACAATGAATTCCCCACTGAAAAATATGATACATATCTAATATTAATTTATGAATTTATGCCACTTAAAAACTGAGGAAACAGACTGAATTTAATGTGCTGGTAACATGTACTGCAGGATTCAAGAATCATTATTTGAGATACAGTATTGCAGCATAACTCCTGTGCTACTCTGTAAGAAATCATTAAGAATCTACATCTGTTGTTTGAAAGTGTTTCTACTGCATGAGATGTTCTAATTTGTTCCTGCCTGTTTTTTCTGTGTGTTTTAGAGTACACTACATGAAGAGCTTGCCATGCCTGAAGCAAACAGAACCCAAATCACAGAGTTTTTCATCTTGGGTTTCCCTGGACTTCTGCCACAATATCATTCACTGGTGTCTGCTCTTTTTTTTCTCATTTACGTGGCAATTCTAATTGGGAATGGATTTATTGTTGTGGTCATCATCATTGAGAAAAACCTGCAGAAACCCACCTATCTCATCTTCGGGAACCTTGCAGTGGCAGATTTAGCTTTCAGTACGACTACATTGCCCAAAATCATTGCCAGGTACTGGTTCGGCTCCCAAGCTATCCCTTTTTCTGCTTGTTTCCTACAAATGTTTTTTGTCCATTACTTGGGATCAGTCAATTCATTTCTTTTAATGATAATGGCAATCGACCGCTACATTGCAATATGTAACCCTCTCAGGTATCCAACATTGCTTAAAAACACCAATGTATTCATTATGTGTGCTTTTTCATGGGGTATAACAATATTTATAGTAGCTAATTTAGCCATTCGGGCAGTCACTTTGCCTTTTTGTGGGCCCGATGTTATTGTACATTGTTACTGTGATCACATAGGAATAACCAGGCTAGCTTGTGCAGACATCAGGTCCTATAGCTTAGTGGCTTTAATTAGTGCCATGCTTGTGTTGTTCGTTCCCCTTTTCTTTATAATATTTACTTATGTTCAGATCATTCTCTCTGTTATGAGGATTGCGAGCTCTGAAGGGAGATACAAAGCATTTTCCACCTGCTCTTCTCAGCTGTGTATTATAGCTCTCTACTACCTTCCCAGGAGCTTCGTTTATCTAGCAAATGTTGTGAATATTACGATAAACACTGATTTCCGCATTGTCCTGATTCTGACTTACAGCCTGGTGCCTCCCATGATAAACCCTCTGATTTACTGCTTCAAGACAAAAGAAATCAAACAGAACCTAGTCAAAAGGTTAAGATTTAAAACTGCTGAAAACCGGATGAGATGTACAGGTATCTCATTTGTTGACAAATAATTTGGAAAAAAAGCATTGTATACTGCTACTTAGAAAATAAGTAGTACAGAAAGGAGGCCATTTAGGTCATCTGGATGCTAATTATAGTAGCTGATAATTATTTTAAAAAACCTCAGTATTATCTTAAACAGCATGACCAGGTAGTTTATTTCAGATTCCCTCAACCTTTTGAGCATTGAATAATTCCATTTTACTTTCCCAAAGTTTCCATTGTGTTTTCTGGTTTCTGTTTCACTGCTGGATGTAAAGAATTGGGTTGAGTGTCTTAAATTTCTTTTTAAGTGTAAGACACTGCTTTATCCCAGAATGTATATGATCAGCCTTCTCTGTACTTATTCCAGGGCAGCACTATTTTTGTATTTAAATTTAAATTCAAGTTTTAACTACATTTCCTAATTTTCTGTTTTCTTTTTCTTGATTCAGGCACATTACTTTGTGTATGGTTTCAATATAAACTGAGATTTCAACATAAAGCAACCAAGTGTTCACTGCTATATTTTAACTTTTGTACTGAATGTCCATTAAACAATAAAGTTGCCAGAAACTAATTTCTTCTGATGTGAAAAGGCAGCTTTAACAGGAGAAGACAAAGAAATATGTGCATGTGTTTAACATTATTTATTTGTCTTTTTTTATTTATCAGTTATTATTGATTGCAATATTGCAATATTCAGAAAATGTGTGAATTGAATGGCTGGCAGGCCTTCACCAATCTTCTTTCAATGAAAGCAGCAAATAAATGATGCATCCATAATCCCTAAAAATGATGGAGGGTTAAAGTGTATCGTGACCATGATTTTGCCTCTTTCAGTATTTATATCAGAGGTTTGATTCAGCAAGTTATTAGTTCTGGTACTATTAGCTCTGGTAAGAGCTTCCAGTAGAAAAAATACACATTAAGAGAGATGTCATTCCCCTGAATATAATCGTATATAATTATGGAAACATGCATATATAATTTGAATGTAATACATAATGTAGCGCTCTCGGGTTCACGTGGGTATGCCGCCTCAGGTCGGCCCCCCAAACTCAGGCCTCCGGCGTCATTCAACAGGGACCCAGCCAGTTGAGCTAAAGGGGAATCTCTGCTTAATTCACCACCCTTGGTGAAGGGCTATCCCATCCCGCTCCTGACACCAATACAGCGCTTTCGGGTTCACGTGGTTATGCGCCCACGCCACTGCTGCCTCAGGTCGGCCCCCCACCACTGGGGACTTGAACCCGGGCCTCCGGGGTTTCTCAACAGGGACCCAGCCACTTGAGCTAAAGGAAGATCTCCCGTCAGCCTGATGGCTGCGGTCCCTGCTATTCACAGGGAAGGGCGGTGACATCACCTGTAATGTCGGCCATAAGCATTACGATAATAAATAGTTCAGGTTGGTAGCTGTGTCAGCATGCATAGGCTGCAAAGGAACAAGTAATAGGTTTATTCCATGCTGAAAAGAGAAGAAAGAAACACCTGACACCTCACACCTGAAGAATGTTCCATGGCCGAAACGTTGTGTTTTCTTTCTTCTCTTTTCAGTATGGAATAAACCTATTACTTGTTCCCTTACATAATATATATACCTACAAATTAGATTTTTAGTTTTTTACAGTTTGTTTTTACTAATAAAGTGAACATTTGTATACCGTTACAGACTTCGGTCAGTATTTTATTGTAACACGTATTGTGGTATAACACTCTTAGATCAGATAAAGGGTGCTAAAGACGAGCTTTCACCTAAAGAAATATGACACTATCCATTTCCTAAATAGCTTTTAAATGTGGGTAGACAGTAGAATCGCTAAAGACATGTTTCTGCACAGCTTGTATCATTTCATCATACATGAAGATATGGAAGACATACAGTATAAGATTTATTTGCAGCCCAGTGTATCATGCTTCAGATTCTAAAATCTAACCTGCTGGGTGTATTCAGGTCTCTGCAAGTGTCTCCTAATGTTTTATATTAAAAAAAAAGTTTAATTAGAAGCCATGCATAGCAATAACTTAAATCTAAATTTCAAAGCCTTTATTCATGGCTGAGTAGTGTTTCTTAACTAAAAGGTTAAATCTATAACTTACTATTTCTGAGACCAAGAGATACATTTCCTGTCTAATCATATGTTCACTATTCTTTAATTATAAATCCAAATCCAAAACCAGTAGTGAGGACCAAAAGGTATGTAAATGTAAGTTAAAGATTTGTAATGTTAGAAACTGTATTTCCTGTTGGGAAAAATCAGGGTTTTAAGGCCGTAAGTATTTCCATTGTCAGTGTAAGTATACACAAGAAGTGCATGTTTAACTTTAATCTTCACAGCCCTAACATGGTCTCTGAAGTGGTCTCTGAGTCTCCTTCCTGTTTCCCAAATGTAGATGGCTGGGCATTTCCTGCAAGAGATACAGTAAATAAGGTTGCTGTAGGTACAAGATGTCATCTGAGTGATCCGGAATTGTACTGAGGGGCCCTGAATGAGTGTGGTGTTGTGATGTGTACTTGCAGGTGGTACAATGAGCTCTGTTGCAAGGGAAAGTGCCTGGTATGGATGGTTGCTGAGGGTGGTCAAGGGAGCTGTGAACAAGAAGGTTGTGCAGATTAGGTGATCGGCGATATGAGATGATGAGGCGGTCAGAAAAGAGGGCCCCAGTGGAGGGATCAGACTGTAGGATGGAAATGTTGTCGTTAATGGTCCTGGGGATAGGAAGTGTGTAAGGGTGGAAGGGAAGGAATGCCTATGTTAGACCAGGAGTTCCTGAGTGTATTTTGAGTGCTTGGTTCTGGAAATCGACGTCATCACTGCAGGGACGTCATAGTCGAAGGAACTGTGAAAAGTTCCTTGCTGCTGATAAGAAGGGAGTTGTTGGATACCACTTCCTTTTGGTAGTCAGTGGTAGGATACTACATGTGACCAGTAGAGGAAGATGTAAACTTACTTTTTTTGTCCGTTATAATAATTGCTCAAGCTGAAGCAAGAAGATGTTCATTCTATGCTGAATAGGAAAAATTGAAGAGAGAACAATACAATACATGACATCTTATAATTATTTACTGGTCACCTGTACATTCCTATTACCAAATAAAATCCAGAACCCTTGTCAAGTGTCATTCACAAAGTAAACTCTCACACATTCTTAATTTAAACATAAACATTTCTGAGCAAGAAAAACTGAAGAGTTCTAATACTTCACAGTACATTTTAATTATACGATTATCAATTGTTTCAATTAAATATTTTGCACTGCCTTCATAATGTAGCGTTTACAGGTTCTTTTCAGAACAAAGGACCAGTGGAGACGCGATTAACAAACCAAGCGCTAGCTTTATTCATTAACAACCCCCCCTCAGGCTGTACTCGTACTCAGCTAACTGCTGTGGAACCCTGCGTGAGCGGCCGCTGCGCCGCGGTGACGGCTGGCGACCCATGGACGCCCCACTATCGGCCGGCTCCAGCCCCGGGTGCTCCTCTAGAGCCTCCCCACACGGCTCCTCCTCCCGGGCCTGGTAGGGGGCCAGGCGGTCTCGGTGCAGGATCACCACTCTACCCCATGTTCGCAACCGGACACGGTAGCAGACCTCGCCCACCATCCCGAGTACCTCAGCGGGCCCCTCCCACGACGGCGCCAGCTTAGGGCTGAGGCCTTTGCGGCGGCGCGGGCTGTACACCCAAACCGAGTCCCCGGGCTGGAAGGCAGGCCCCCTGCAGCGCAGGTCGTAGTGCCACTTCTGCCGGACCCCCGCCTGAGTCAGGTGGGTCCGTGCAAAGCTGTGCACCAGCCGCATCCGCTGCCGCAGGTCCCACTCGTAGTCCCGTCCAGCCGGCGGTGCTGACCCATCTCTGGGCGGCGGGCCGAAGACCAGGTCCACGGGGGTGCACCCAGTGGATTCCTGGACCGCGGTCCTATACGCCCAGAGTGCAAGGGGGAGGTGGCAGTCCCAGTCCCGTTGGTGCCGGGACACCAGGGTGGCCAGCTGGGTGGCAAGTGTCCGATTAAACCGCTGCACCAACCCGTCGCTCTGGGGATGCAGAGGGGTGGTCCTCGTCTTAGTGATCCCCAGGCGCTGGCACACTCTGGCGAAGACCTGGGACTCGAAGTTACACCTCTGGTCACTGTGTAACTCCTCCAGCACCCCCAGCCTGGCAAACATCCCCTCCAGTAGTGCATCGGCCACCCTGGGGACACTCTGGTCCGGGAGGGCGTAAGCCTCCGGCCACTTCGTAAAATAGTCCATGGCCACCAAGACGTAGCCGTTCTCGGTGCGCGGAAACGGGCCCAAAACGTCCACCCCCACCCCCTCCATAGGAGCCCCCACCTGGTGTTGTTGGAGGGGGGCCCGAGAGCGCTTGGGGGGGCCCTTCTGCACTACACACACCGCACACGTTCAGCAATACCGCTCCACGTCCCGGTGGCAAAGACCCCAATAAAAATGGCCTCGGAGACACTGCAGGGTTTTTTTACCGCCGAAGTGCCCCACGCCCAGCTGGCCGTGCACCACTTGGAGCACTGCCCCGCGGAGCAACTGTGTCACCACCAGCTGCCACCGTACCTCGCCACTGGAGGGTACCCGCCACCCTCGGCGCAGCACCCCGTCCTTTACCTCCAAGGCTTCCCACAGGGTGCAGAGGGCCTTGACGGACTTTGGGTGCGGGGCCCTCCAGCGGAGCACCGGCCCCACGTCAGGATCAGCTGCCTGACGCTGCGCCAGGTCTGACAGGCCCACCCCCAGCGGCCCCTCCCGGGCCGTGGCCGCGGTGCTCGCCTCCGCCACGGTGCGGACAGCCCTCTCACGCTGCTCCCGCTGGGCGCAGTGGTGACAGTCCGCGGCCTCGCAGGGGCGCCTTGAGAGAGCGTCTGCTTTGAGATGGCGAGATCCCGCACGGAGCATGACAGTAAAGTCGTACTCCTGCAGGATCTCTATCCATCGTGCCATCTGCCCCTCCGGCTCCTTAAAGTGGAGCAGCCAGGTGAGGGACGCATGGTCGGCCCTCAACCGGAACCGGGTCCAGAACAGGTACGGCCTGAAGTGGTGGACCGCCGCCATCACCGTCAGCAGCTCGCGACTGGTCACGCAGTAGTTCCGTTCAGCCCTAGTCAAAGCCTGACTATAGTAGGCCACTACGCGCTCCCCATCTGGCCCCTCCTGTGCCAACACCGCACCCACCCCCGAGTTACTCGCATCGGTATCAAGAACATACGGTAACCACGGGTCGGGGTAGGCCAGCACGGGGGCCCCCACCAGAGCTTCACGCAACCGGCCGAAGGCCGTCTCACAGCCCGAGTCCCAGTCGAAACGGCGGCCCTTGTCGGTGAGGCGGTGCAGCGGGGCAGCGATGCTGGCAAAGTCCCGGACGAACCTCTGGTAGTACGAGGCCAACCCCAGAAAGCTGCACAGCTCCGCAACGGTGCGTGGAGTCGGCCAGCCCCTCACTGCGGCGACCTTACCTGGGCCCGTAGCCACCCCTCGCGGTCCAACAACATGTCCCAGGAAGGTCACCTCCTGCCGCAGGAGCTCGCACTTGCGGGGGTTGAGCCTCAGGCCAGCACGGCCGATGCAGCCCAGCACCGCCTGGAGGTTCGTCAAGGCCTGGTCAAAACCCCGGGCATGAACCAGCAGATCGTCCAGATACAGCACACACTGGTTCCGCGGGACCGATGCCAGCACCGTCTCCATCAGCCTCTCAGTCGCTGGGGCATTGCACAGGCCAAAAGGCATGACATTAAACTGCCAGAGGCCCTGATCGATGGAAAAGGCCGTCTTCAGGCGAGCATCCGGAGCAAGTGGTACCTGCCAGTAGCCGCAGCGGAGGTCCAGGGAGCTGAACCAGGTCAACTCGGTGATGTAGTCCAGGGCGTCATCTATCCTTGGCAGGGGGTAGGAATCTTTCCGGGTGACCTCGTTCAGCTTGCGGTAGTTGACACAGAACCTGCACGAGCCGTCTTTTTTTTTTACCAGTACAGCTGGCGCCAACCATGGGCTCGCAGAGGGCTCAATCACCCCCGCTGCGGCCATCTCCCGGATCTTTTCCTCAGCGGCGGTCCGCTTGGCATGAACCATGCGTCCCAGTGGGATGCGGATGGGCCAAGCGTCGCCGGTGTTGATTTCGTGTTGGACCAGTGCAGTGCGGGTGCAGTCCTCATCTCTCGCCGCAAAGAGGTCCTCGTTCTGGGCGAGTAGCTCCTGGAGCCGCTGCCCCTGGTCCTGATCGAGACCCTTGCAGCTCCGCTGGTAGAGGTCCTCAACGGCACGCTTGCTTCTATGCAACGCTCGGCCCCCGCCGCCACCGCCTTGTCTGGCCCCCCGGCTGACTCGGGGGCAGGATCCGGCACGCTCACTCCCCGGCTCGCAGGCCTGGTCTGCCCCGGCGACTGCCGCCGCCGCCGCTGCCACTGCCTCTTTTTCCCCCAGCTCCAGCAAGCCCGCGTCCCTCGGCCTTCGCCGGGTCTGCCCTCCACCAGGTGAAGTTGCTCCCCCTGCCACACCAACTCCTGCCAGCCCAAGGCCAAACTGGCCCCCACTCACTGAAGTAGGTCCAGCCCCAGAATGCAGTCCTCCTGGATGAGGTAGCAGGGGTGGCCCACTGTCGCTGTACCTAGACGGAAGGCAAGCACCTGTTTCCCCCGGACTGCAGCGAGCTGTCCCGTCACGGTCCTTAGCCGCAGGCTGGAGGCCTCCCATCCTGGGGGGGTTGGTACCCTCGGTGTCAGGGAGGATGCCCGGCCGGAGTAGGGTTACCAATGAACCGGTGTCGAGAAGGGCCAGGCAGGGTTGGTCCTCGATTTGGCAGTGGAGGTACAGGCCCCAGCTATAGCCGACTAGCCCCACGGTGGCGTGAGGGGCGCTGGTCTTTACAGCGCTCTCCGGAACAGGGGTAGAGGTGTTCAAGGGCGGCCTTCCCCGCGCTGAGCAGCCCCGTTCCCGTTTCCCAACGCCGATCGAGGAGTGCGAGGTTCGGGTGCCCGGCAGAACCGGGCTCGGTGTCCTCTCAAATCAGCGTGCGGGGCTGTTCCGCGGGGGTCGCTGCATGGGCTGGCTCCTCTTCCCCCTCGCTGGATTCCTCCGTCGCCGCCTCAGTCAGCCGGCAGGGCGCACTGCGTCTGCTGGTGCTTCCAGCCACCCCGAAAACGGCCTCAGCCTGTGTAGCAAGGGCCAAGGCCTGCTCCAGCGATGTTGGCGCGGCCAGCTGCACGTGGCGCCGCAGCTCCTCGGGTGAGAGGGCCTTGAGAAAGGCCTGGAGAGCCATCTCCCACTGCGCCTCCCGGGGAAAAGTTGGGTATCCTCGGCGGGCGAGGAACATGACATCAGCGGCAACAGGGCCCAGTCGCTCTCCTGGTCAGCGCCGCCGCAGGGCCAGCCTCTCCCGCATCAAGTCCGGCGCCACCTCCACACTGAAGCGCAGCTGGAGAGCTGCTGACAGCGCAGTGTATTCGCCTCTGTCCTCCTCCGGGACGTCCAGGAGCACCTGGCAGGCCGCTCCTTCCAGCGCCGCCGCCAGGTGGCCGGCCATCTCCGCCCGGCTCCAGCCATTCGTCCGGGCCGCGAGCTGGAACTGCGCCTCATAGGTTTCCCAAGGTGTTTCCCCGTCGTAGCGACCTGGTCGCACCAGCGCTTATGGGTGTGGGAATCGCTGGTCGGCTCCGGCAGGGAGGGTATCCTTTCTCTGGGGCACCCGCTGACCAGGAGTATCGGCCAGTCGCCCCAATTCTACCGGCGGGACCACTACTGAGTAGCCCTGGTAAGGGCTGTGGCCACCTGTCGCACCCAGGACCTATGTGCGCTGCCGATGGGTTCTGTTTCTTTAAGAGTCAGCCGGTGCTTAACAGAATCGGGTAGTGTCTGCCACGCTTTGTCCATCCTGCCCGCTTCTGACACCAATGTAGCATTTACAGGTTCTTTTCAGAACAAAGAACCAGTGGAGACGTGATTAACAAACCAAGCGCTAGCTTTATTCATTAGCAACCACACAAAGCCAAACACAGGATATACACGCACATGAGACTGACGGAACACGTACACATCTTTAGGGTGGTAATTACTTAACAACACGCTATTGTCACGACCACCAGGCAGTCAAGACCAACTCGTAAGCGAGCTAATCAGCCCCAGCAGCGGGTGATTATTAACAAACGCCGCCGCACAAGTTAAACCACCTGCTCACACTCCACCGTGCGGTGCGCAGTGCTATTTATACCTTCTTCACCTGCTTCCCACTGCTCGGTATTGAGTCTACTCCTTGAGAGCTCTACCTGGCATTTTTTCCCGTACCTCGTTTATTCTGGTTTTTGGACACCCCTTCTGCCTTTTCGACTTTGCACCTCGCCTCTCGCCTCGGACTTTTTGCCACCGGTGATCTCCCTGGATTACGATTTGCCTTTCGCCTTTTGACCATGACCTTGCCTCTTGTTTTGGATTGTTCTCCTGCCTCATCTATTACCCGTGCCTGCGTCTGCACAGGATCCTTGTATCTACCCACCAGGGATTCATAACAGCTATACTCTTATAAGACTACACAGGGCACTAGAACTACTAGGACATTATTTACACAGGTAGGGTCAGCCGCTGGTCATCGTGCTGACCCTCAGACTCTACCCGGCTACCACTCCCAGCATGCCCAGCGGTACTACGAGCGCCTAGGGGTGCTTCCTCCTCACCACCAGGCGAGGGCGTTACAATAATCTGAAAAAAGGCTTCACAATTAATGTCTCAATTTGTCATTTTGTATTTGATGCCTAATACTGTTGATCCAGCGCAGCCAGCTTCGCACTTCATTTTCATTTTTATTTCAAAAGAAGACGTACTAACAAAACAAAGTGATGCCCATTATGTTGAAGAGGTCTGTTTCAAGGACTAAATTATTTTATTTGAATAAAATTCTAAATATTTAGATATATTTAGGTAGATTCAGAAATATTTAGATATATTACCCAAAACTACAACTGTTGCATTAACATTTACTTATTAAGGCATGTGAGTGTAGAATGTACGGTAAGTATATTGTAAACTTCATCCATGGTGCAGGAGTTAGACTGCAGTAATGCAAAGGGACCACATGGTGGAACTACATACACACTATTGTACTAGGGCATGCTGTTAAAAATGAGTAACTGCAGTTCAAAGCCTTGCATCACACTTATTTCCTTGTGCTGTTATTGTTTTCATATATTTTTTTATTTAAAATGAAACAAACGGGGATTTGAAGAGATGATAATACGCATTTTTGTAAGAATATAGATTGACAAATCCAGAAAATTACACAGGTTAGGAGGGATCTATAAAGCAGTATTGTGCTGCTTTGTAATGTTTTTCATACTTGCCTTCTTTTATAGACTTTACTGGGCTTCAGAGGAAATCAATTACATACACCTGCAATAAATTCACAAAGTTTCCCACAAGAAAACAAAATCTTGTTTTAGCAGGTGCACAGCCATTTTGAACCAGCATGAATTAGGTAGATTGAGATTAAAGGTTGTCATCAACAGGGATGCTAAACAGGGGTTTGTTAAACTATGAAAGTCATAACAATACAAGATATACATTTGCAGTTATGGCTTTGTACCAGGTTGCTGTCTCATCCCACTGATGTTCAATGGGGCAAGAAGGGTATCCAAAGCATAGTTGTCACATTCTCATCTGGCAGGATGAGATCAATGTACCACCATAAAGTCAAATACTGTAGCAACTAATCATTACAAGGGCAGTTCTGTGGTGACTAGACAGTCCTGCCCAGATCATCACTTCATGGACTTCCCCATCGATTGGTCTGTTGTTCACGATAATTCTGTGTAATTCCGTCACACTCGCTACCAAGCTTCTCCTTGAAATTCCACTAATTAAATAAGCTAATTGCCTATATCCTATCAACTCGCCGACTGATGAGGTTAGTTAGTGTTATGCAAGTCAAAGTCATGCAAGTATATCATGGTCAATGATCCATGATCATCCATTCATCTGTCTTCTAAGCACTTTATCCAGTACAAGGTCACAAGGTCACTAAGCCTACCTTAGCAAGCACCAAGCGCAAGGCTGGATACACCCTGAATGGAACATCAATGCATCGCAGGGCACACGGTCACAGATACACCAAGGTCAGGTTTCCCATAAGCTAATTAACCTACCAGTGTGTCTGGAATGTGGGAGGAAGCATTCCGTGGAAACCCATGGGAGAACATACTCCACACAGATAGCATCCCAGTTATGGAACCCAGGGACATAACACTGCAAGGCAGCAGTGCTAACCAGAGTGCCCCCATGCCACCCTAATTCATGATCAATTCATGAAAATATTTTACCAATATCAAAATTTAATCAAAATTGTATACTTTATTTTGCTGAAAACCTGCACACATAAAGACAATGATAGGTCTCTCCTGATGTGCATTTTGTCCCAGATTTATTGATGTAATGTTTACCAGAAGTGTAAACTAATATGAAGATAAAAAAACAAATAAGGAACTAATTCTTAGCAGCCTGAAACTCAGCAAAAAGAAACTGATATTTATTATGAAATTCTAATCTGCTTAAGTATTTTACATCATTTTTTAAGTAGCCCACATCTAACAGAATAAAAGATAATCTACATTATCTTTTTGTTTCTCTTTTCTTTATTCTTCTCGTTTAAGAAAGGGTACTTTTATTATAAGAGTCTGTCAGATGCTTTTAGACTAACATTTACACATATTTTGTACAGATGATAAACACTGAGATACTACTTATCACTTATCACAGCTTGAAACAGAAACAACATTTTTAGCTTTACAGATGTCCAATTCAGATTTGTCGTTATTGTCCTTAGCTGATGTTAAAATCCAGCAGTGTTCAAATACACTGACAAGCATGGTGAGCCATATTATCTCAGAAACCACCTCAGATAATCTGCGATTTTAATCAAATTTGTATCAAACTATTGACATTGACATAAATTCAAAAATGAAGACAATTAAGGTATTGGTGATGGGTACTGGGGCATCATACAGATAACAGACATTTCTTCCTCTGCAGCAGCTCAATTACTCATTGCACTGTTTAAATTCTGCAGGGAGATAACTAGGTGTCTGACATTTTCTTCTAAATCAATCCATTTTTGTTTAAACCAGGCAAGACAAACAAAACTATAAAAGAATAAACTAAATAAAACACTGATACTGGAAGTGTGGCAGACCCCACCCTCAACTAGGGCAGTCTCAAGGGTCTACAGACACATAGAAACAAAGTGATCAAAAGACATGAAGACCAGAAAGCTTCATTCATGACTTAAGCATCTACCAGCATCCAAAAACTCCAACCATCCCTCCTCCAATGTGTGGCCTTTATATTCCAAAAATGCCTGATTACGCCCTTATGTGAAGTGAAATGAATGTACTGAATAGTATGCCTTTCACCAGGAGTGGGCAGGGGAGGGCCAGTGATCTACAGGATTTCATTCAAATGTGATTCCTAACAACCTAAATTATTGGCTTAATGGGACCAATTTAATAACTTCTACCTGCTCTTGAGGTGACTCTGCTTTGAAATTATCTAGAAAACCTATGTAACTCGGTCCAGGAATGCCTAACCCTGTCTTACACCAGGAGAATTACAAATTCTTCTTTGTGAAATGCATAAAACACTCTGGTGTTTTGATTCAGGTGAACTTATGAAAGGAAATCCATAAAAGGAACAAATTGAACTTTATTTTTGTTGTATTTAGAGAGAATTTAGTATTTAGAGCATATTTAGGCCGGAAATGTGATGCACATATTTACTAAAAGAATGGTGGCTGCATGGAACTAACAACTTCTTTATGGCATCCATGGATCAAGTATCTAACAGGCCAAACAAGAAAGGGGAGGTTTTTATCTCCCTTTGGAGAGAATTGATATGAATAACAAATGCACTCCAAGGGGAAAGATATTGTATTTAAATACTGTCAAGCATAGGAGGAGTCAGTCTAAAACTGAAGAGCATAATCGCAGCAGTTACACATTGAACGGTAAGGAAAAAATGTTCGGCTGCTTTCACTTACTGTACAGCTCAGCTCAGTTGATTCAGTATAACTCAGGATGGTTAGTACTTAACTAAGACTTTCTTTCATTGAGAGTCCATGATAAAATCCCAGAATACAATTTTGCAGAAGGAAAAAAATATTTTCAAGTTTCATTTTACAATCATGGTATTGCCACATTAAAAAGACTTACATTATTTTGTTTTGTTTCTAAAAAATGGCACAAAATGAGACTGGTTTTAAAGATTAACAAATCTACTATACATAAACCAGACCACACAGCTGAAGAAGACTCCTCAGCTAAAAAGTTATTTTTTCTTTGTTTATTTTATTTTAAGATGTTGAATCATCAACTAGTACCTCTGCAGCTCACATACTCAGGCAGTTCTCCACTCTGAACTCTTTATTATACTGCATGTGGATTATAAATTGTATTTAAAATGCTGAGCTTCAATAAGGGGGTGACAAAATCTCTTCTTGCAGTTTTCTGCAAATATATTATGACAAATCACAATATATTTCTTTTAAATGCAATAGTGATAAAGCCAGTCAGAGGAGTAAAGGTTCATAGGATGAATCACAATATTTGTCTTTCAAATGAAACACCAATACAGTCAGTTATACGAGTAAAACACTAACAAAATTGGCAATATACTCTAAATGGGTTCCTACTGAATATACGATATGTGGTCAAATCTACAGTATGCCACTTCAAGTCAGGGAAAATTGCATGAACAGGCTGAATTTAATATGCTGGTAATGAGTACTGCAGGACTCAAGAGGCATTACTTGAAATATCACAGCAAAACTCCTATATTACACTATAAGAAATCACTATGAATCTGCATCCATTTTTTCAAAGTGTGTCCACTGCATGAAATGTTCAAGCATGTTTTAGCATGTTTTTTTCTGTGTGTTTTAGAGTACACTACATGAAGAGCTTGCCATGCCTGAGGAAAACAGAACCCAAATCACAGAGTTTTTCATCTTGGGTTTCCCTGGACTTCTGCCACAATATCATTCACTGGTGTCTGCTCTTTTTTTTCTCATTTACGTGGCAATTCTAATTGGGAATGGATTTATTGTTGTGGTCCTCATCATTGAGAAAAACCTGCAGAAACCCACCTATCTCATCTTCGGGAACCTTGCAGTGGCAGATTTAGCTTTCAGTACGACTACATTGCCCAAACTCATTGCCAGGTACTGGTTCGGCTCCCAAGCTATCCCTTTTTCTGCTTGTTTCCTACAAATGTTTTTTGTCCATTACTTGGGATCAGTCAATTCATTTCTTTTAATGATAATGGCAATCGACCGCTACATTGCAATATGTAACCCTCTCAGGTATTCAACATTGCTTAAAAACACCAATGTATTCATTATGTGTGCTTTTTCATGGGGTGTAACAGTATTTATTGTTGCTATTTCAGCCATTCGGGCAGTCACTTTGCCTTTTTGTGGGCCCGATGTTATTGTACATTGTTACTGTGATCACATAGGAATAACCAGGCTAGCTTGTGCAGACATCAGGTCCTATAGCTTAGTGGCTTTAATTAGTGCCATCCTTGTGTTGTTCATTCCCCTTTTCTTTATAATATTTTCTTATGTTCAGATCATTCTCTCTGTTATGAGGATTGCGAGCTCTGAAGGGAGATACAAAGCATTCTCCACCTGCTCTTCTCAGCTGTGTATCATAGCTCTCTATTACCTTCCCAGGTGTTTTGTTTACCTAGCAAACAGTGTGAATATTGCGATAAACACTGATTTCCGCATTGTCCTGATTCTGACTTACAGCCTGGTGCCACCCATGATAAACCCTCTGATTTACTGCTTCAAAACAAAAGAAATCAAGCAGAACTTGGTCAAAAAGTTAAGATCTAAAACAGCTGAAAACCGGGTGAGCTGTATCTCCTGTGTAGAAAAACAATTTAAAAATGCATTTTATAGTACTTAAGGAAGTTTTCAAAAGAAAGAAGGGCATTTGGCTCATCTATCTTATTTAATTTCTAAGCACAATAGCTAACTAATCCATGGTTTTTAACCAGATTATTCTTGAAAGAAGTGAGGGTGTCATTTCAAACAGCATGGCCAACTTGTTTCAGACTCCTAAGATCCTCTGTACATAAAACGTTCCCTTTTTAAATGCACTTCCCCATAGTTTCCATTATGTTTTGGGGTTTGTGTTTCACTGCAGGTTCTAAGAAAGTAGAATAGGTTGAGTGTTTTAAACCTTATACTTATCGCCTTATACTATTATACACAATATTCTAAAGTTCTAAAAGTTCTAATTCTAAACATTTTACTACAGTACATGTTGCCCAGAAGATGTTTTTATTATAACTATGTACTGAATGCCTAATACACAATAAAGTTGCCAGGGAAAGATTTGACTGATGTGGAAAAGCAGGTTTTACAGGAAAAACAAACAATTATGTGCATATGTTTAACAATATCCTTTATTACAAAATTTGTGATGTACTGTATGAGTAACAAATATAGCAGGTGGTTCTCAAATGTATGTAGTATTGTTCTTCCAAATCCAGTTCTTAAAGAAAGATCCCGATTCCCACAGATCTGACTCTTGGGTTAATTGAATGGCTGTCATTACTGGCAGGCCTCCACCAATCTTCCTCTCCCCCATCAAGCAAATAAATCATACATGTACTGTATCATCCCCAGAAATGATGGAGGGTTGAAGTGTATCACGCCCTTGATCTTCCCCTTTTCAGTTTTTATATCAGAGGTTCAATTCAACAAGTTAATATTTCTAGATAGACAGATAAGACGTTATTGATCCCAAAGGGAAACTGATGTGTTACAGCAGTCCAGCCCAAGACGAGCAAAAAAAAAAAGACATCAGAATCGCCGAAAAATTAAAATACATAAAGCAATACAAAATAAATCTCAAATAAATACAAATAAATACGTAGGGTGCAAAATATGCTCATAGTCACTGTAAAAACAATAAAATATGTGCAAAATGTGCATAGGTACAGTGGTGTGAAAAAGTGTTTGCCCCCTTCCTGATTTCTTATTTTTTTGCATGTTTGTCACACTGAAATGTTTCAGATCATCAAACAAATTGAAATATTACACAAAGATAACACAAGTAAACACAAAATGCAGTTTTTAAATGAAGGTTTTTATTATTAAGGGAAAAAAAATCCAAACCCACTGTATATACAGATTGAGTGTCCCAAAAAAAGTACAATGGAGCAACATGCTGTCCATAGACGAGCAAAAGAAGGGCTAACAGTTCTAGCCTAGGGCAGCATTATACACCCTGACAGACACAGTCGGCTCTGACCTTTCTTGTACAGGGCATCGGTGTTACCACACCACTCCAGCTTATCATTCAGGTGTACCCCTAAGTACTTGTAGGACTGCACCCCCTCTATGTCCTCACCCTGCATGGAAATAGGGTTCAGCGGAGACTTCCTTCCTTCCTTATTCCTGTCACATTATTTCCATTAGAAAGAATACACTGTGGCCATTAGGAAAAAGAAATGTCATTCCCCTGGATATGATCATATGTAATTATGGAAACATGCATACATATTGTAAATATAATACATAATGAATATAATTACAAATGAGATTAGTATTTTACAGGGTTTTTTTACTAATAAAATGAACACTTTTAAATCATTACTGACTTTGGTCAGTATTTTATTTTAACAATACTCTTACATTCGATATAAAAAGGATGTTGAAAAACAGCTTTAACCAAATTTAAGGGCACAATCCACTTCCTGTACTTCTTCAAAGAAGTGGGTAGACAGTAGAATGTTTTTAGCATAAATCTCTGTTCTTCTAGCATTTAACATGTTAAACAAATTGCAACACACAGACTTCAGTCCCTGTGAATTGTCTCTGTAGATTATCACAATATAGTATCATGCACCCCTACTGTTTATATTTTCTAAAAAAAAACAGATTAATTACCAGCCTGATAAGCAATTTATTCATGGGTGGGTTTTTTTAACTAAAATGTGAATCAATAAATCTTGGTTTCATAGATCAAGAGGTAGATTTCCTGTCCTAATCATAAGTCCAGTATTCTTTAACTATAAATAGAAATAATTAAATAACCAGCGAGGACAAATACTGTAGGTACAGTATGTAAATGTATGTTACAGATTTGTAATGTAACATGCTGCATTTGCTGTTGTGCAAAATCAGGAATTTAAAGGCTGGTTAACGTACAAAATATCTGCACACTTTGATGCTCACTGTGAAAATGCAATGTGGAAAACCTGATCGATCAAACTGATTTTTTTTTTACTAATGAATTCATTGAAAAAAGTTGAAATCACTAAACAAATACTGCATGGGAGCACTAGAGAGAGATATAAACCTGTACGCTATAGTATGTCAATAGTAATTACTCAGGTTGGGGATGTGAGTCAATGTGCGGGCCTGCTAAGGAGTAAAAAGGATAATTCCACACTGAAAGGTCAGGCCTTTTCAGGGCTTCAAATATGCAGTGTTTTTTTTTTATTTCTATCACCAGTAAACACACAGAAATAGCTGGAGTTATTTGTTATACAGTAAATTCTAAATTTGTGGCTGATATTTTGGACAATAGAAAACAAACTTCTGAGAAACAAAACTCACCCCTTCTACTGCTTTAAAGTACATTTAGACTTAAACCTGAAAATAAAATAAAAAAAATGAATGTGCTGTAACAGTTGATGGCTAATATGGAAGTCATTGTTTTAATACTTTGATTTTCTTGGGAAGCTCTTTATTATCATCATTATCAATTGTTTTAATTATACATTAAATATTTCTTACTGCCTTCATAACTTGAAAAATTACACAATTCTCGATTATTTTTTTTCATATCTGTTGCCCGTTACTGTTGATCCGGTCCTTTAAACGTTGACTAGAAAAGAAATCCAGCCCTCAACTTCGTATTTCATATTAATTTCTAATTTTATCTCGAATCAAATGCACAAACAAAACTTAGCGATTACCGTTATGTTTAGTTTGTCTCAAAAACTACATTTAACTAAATTTAAAATGTTCAAAATGTTTATATATGTCACAAAACAGCTATCATATTACTAATTAGATATACAGCAATATACTGTGTGCAGTACTAGACTGCAGTAATGCTAAGTGACCACATGGCGGAACCACATACACGTTATTTTACTAGGCATGCTGTTAAAAATGAATAACTGCAGTTCGAAGCCTTGTAATACACTGGTTTCCTTGTGTTTTTTAATATTTTAATATTGTTTTTACTACAAATGAAAGAGGGATTTGAAGAGATTAAAACCTATCCAAAAATAAACATTTTTTTAAAATAAGAATATAGACTTTTGGTGGCATGACAAATCCAGAAAGTTACACTGGTTAGGAGGGCTTTATAAAGCTGTATGATAGATGTGATAGATCCATATTTATTTATTTTAAATTTTTTCATAGATATTTATTTACTTGACTTTGATAATCCTTAAAGCTTTAGTGGAAATCACTTACATAGACCATACGTTCCTCACAAGAAAACAATTAAATCTTTTGTAGCAGGTGCATAGACATTTCATTGGACCAACATGCATTAGTTAAATTCATCATATTTATGAAAGGTTGTCATCATCAGGATTGATAAGCAGCGGGTGTATAAACTATAACCAGGATGGCTAGACTATGATAGTAACAGCAGGAAAGTCTCATTCCTCATTCCTCAGAGCCTGGACAAGCACATCCCATTCTCACCCCACAGATGTTCAATGAGGCAAGAGGGTTATCCAAAGCATAGCTGTCACATTCTCATCTGGCAGGATGAGGTCAATGTAGCACCGTAAAGTCAGTTAGCAACTAGTCACTACAAGGGCAGTTCTGTGGTGACTAGATAATCAACATTCAACAGGTTAAATCACCTCATCTCCTGTGCCCCATCAACTCCCCCATTAATGAGGTTATTAAGTTCTTACACAAGTCAAAGTTGTACAAGAATATCATGCTCAATTATGCATGGTCATCCTTTATTGGCTTCACCGCTCTGTTCTCCTCCCCACTGATAGCTGATGTCTGGTGACCGTTCTGGCACATTTTGGTTGCCGTCGTATCATCCAGGTGAGGCCTGCACATTGGTGGTGGTGGAGGGGAGTCCCCATCACCTGTAAAGCGCTTTGAGTGGAGTGTCCAGAAAAGCGTTATATAAGTATAAGTAATTATTAATTATTTTTATCCATTTCCAAACTGCTTTATCAAGCACAGGGGTTGCAGTGGGGGGCCATAGCCTTTAGTTTATCTTTTGTTATCCATTTAATTCATAAGTGCTTTAAAATCTTGTGGCATAACATTTTTGTAAATATACATGTGATTTAATATAGCCAACAAAGGGCTTGTTAAGCAATATCTAACCATGTTTGTGTTATCACCAAAAACAATGATTATTATTAATTATTATTAAATTGATTAAACTTTGCAGCTACTGTATAAATGACTGTAGGTGTCTGACATTTTTCTTCTGCATGTATCCATTTTGCTTAATCCAGACTGGACAGACATTACGACTATAAATAAACAAGTTAAATAACACTGGTACTGGAAGTGTGATAGACCTGATGCACAACCAGGGCGTGCAGATGCAAAAAGTAACAAAGTGATCAGAAAACATGAAGATGATGTATCCCTGGTTGTAGAATCTACTAGCAGGTCAAACAAGAAAGATACTGTAGGTATACAGGCAAACAAAATAAAGTGTAGCATTTTTTTATACAATAAATTATTTCTAAATATGTTACAATTGCTTAAGATAATGAGTTTTCAATGATGAAATCATGGAATAAAATGTCACTGGTGACTTCTGCTTTGTCATTTGTAAACACAGTGTTTTATCTTTTATAATAATGTAGGTACCTTGGTTTTTACCTCCCTATGGAGAGATGTAATAATACATGCAGTCCAAAGGGGAAAGATACTGTATTTAAATAATGTCAGGCACAGGACGAGTGGGTCTACAACTGAAGTGTGTGATTTCAGTGATTACACATTGAACGGTAAGGACAAAATGTTAATCTGCTTTCTCTTACAGCTCAGCTCACTTGACTCAGTATGACACAGGATGGTTAGAGAAAAACAAAGACTTTCTCTCATTGAGGGTCTGTAATATAATTCCAGATGTCTCAACAGTAATTTAACAAAGTGAGTTTTAAGAACACAAAATCTCTAATACGTGCTTACATTGAAACACTTATTAGAAAAATATTTTTCCTCATTAATATTTTTGTAAACAATAGGTAAATCTGTTTTGAATATTGCACAAACTCTTCAGTGTTAGTCTGTTTTATCTATCCATTACATACTGTATAACTAATCTGTATGGCCTAATTAGTTCTTCACACAACTGAAGAAGAGTCCTCAGATCAAAAGATATTTTCTTATTTTGTTTTACTTGCAGCTCAAATTCTCAGGCAGTTCCCTACCCTGAGGTCTTCATTATACTGCACACGGTTTATTTTTTGTGTTTAGAAATGTTGAGCTTCATGGTGAGGATGACAAAATCTCTTCTTGCAGTTTTCTGACAAATCACAATATGTTTCTTTTAAATGCATTAGCGATAAAGCTAGTCTCTTCAAGTCATGGGACATTGCATGAAGAGAGTGAATTTCATATTTTGATCGTGAGTTATGTGGGACTCAAGAGGCATCACTTGAGATATTACAGCATAGCAGAATATAATAGCATAATATTACCTGTGCTACTCTGTAAGAAATCATTAAGAATATGCATCCGTTGTTTGAAAGTGTTTCTACTGCATGAGATGTTCTAATTTGTTCCTGCCTGTTTTTTCTGTGTGTTTTAGAGTACACTACATGAAGAGCTTGCCATGCCTGAGGAAAACAGAACCCAAATCACAGAGTTTTTCATCTCGGGTTTCCCTGGACTTCTGCCACAATATCATTCACTGGTGTCTGCTCTTTTTTTTCTCATTTACGTGGCAATTCTAATTGGGAATGGATTTATTGTTGTGGTCATCATCATTGAGAAAAACCTGCAGAAACCCACCTATCTCATCTTCGGGAACCTTGCAGTGGCAGATTTAGCTTTCAGTACGACTACATTGCCCAAACTCATTGCCAGGTACTGGTTCGGTTCTCAAGCTATCCCTTTTTCTGCTTGTTTCCTACAAATGTTTTTTGTCCATTACTTGGGATCCGTAAATTCATTTCTTTTAATGATAATGGCAATCGACCGCTACATTGCAATATGTAACCCTCTCAGGTATTCAACATTGCTTAAAAACACCAATGTATTCATTATGTGTGCTTTTTCATGGGGTGTAACAGTATTTATTGTTGCTATTTCAGCCATTCGGGCAGTCACTTTGCCTTTTTGTGGGCCCGATGTTATTGTACATTGTTACTGTGATCACATAGCAATAACCAGGCTAGCTTGTGCAGACATCAGGTCCTATAGCTTAGTGGCTTTAATTAGTGCCATCCTTGTGTTGTTCATTCCCCTTTTCTTTATAATATTTTCTTATGTTCAGATCATTCTCTCTGTTATGAGGATTGCCAGCTCTGAAGGGAGATACAAAGCATTCTCCACCTGCTCTTCTCAGCTGTGTATCATAGCTCTCTATTACCTTCCCAGGTGTTTTGTTTACCTAGCAAACAGTGTGAATATTGCGATAAACACTGATTTCCGCATTGTCCTGATTCTGACTTACAGCCTGGTGCCACCCATGATAAACCCTCTGATTTACTGCTTCAAAACAAAAGAAATCAAGCAAAACTTGGTCAAAAAGTTAAGATCTAAAACAGCTGAAAACCGGGTGAGCTGTATCTCCTGTGTAGAAAAACAATTTAAAAATGCATTATATAGTACTTAAGGAAGTTTTCAAAAGAAAGAAGGGCATTTGGCTCATCTATCTTATTTAATTTCTAAGCACAATAGCTAACTAATCCATGGTTTTTAACCAGATTATTCTTGAAAGAAGTGAGGGTGTCATTTCAAACAGCATGGCCAACTTGTTTCAGACTCCTAAGATCCTCTGTACATAAAACATTCCCTTTTTAAATGCACTTCCCCATAGTTTCCATTATGTTTTGGGGTTTGTGTTTCACTGCAGGTTCTAAGAAAGTAGAATAGGTTGAGTGTTTTAAACCTTATACTTATCGCCTTATACTATTATACACAATATTCTAAAGTTCTAAAAGTTCTAATTCTAAACATTTTACTACAGTACATGTTGCCCAGAAGATGTTTTTATTATAACTATGTACTGAATGCCTAATACACAATAAAGTTGCCAGGGAAAGATTTGACTGATGTGGAAAAGCAGGTTTTACAGGAAAAACAAACAATTATGTGCATATGTTTAACAATATCCTTTATTACAAAATTTGTGATGTACTGTATGAGTAACAAATATAGCAGGTGGTTCTCAAATGTATGTAGTATTGTTCTTCCAAATCCAGTTCTTAAAGAAAGATCCCGATTCCCACAGATCTGACTCTTGGGTTAATTGAATGGCTGTCATTACTGGCAGGCCTCCACCAATCTTCCTCTCCCCCATCAAGCAAATAAATCATACATGTACTGTATCATCCCCAGAAATGATGGAGGGTTGAAGTGTATCACGCCCTTGATCTTCCCCTTTTCAGTTTTTATATCAGAGGTTCAATTCAACAAGTTAATATTTCTAGATAGACAGATAAGACGTTATTGATCCCAAAGGGAAACTGATGTGTTACAGCAGTCCAGCCCAAGACGAGCAAAAAAAAAAAGACATCAGAATCGCCGAAAAATTAAAATACATAAAGCAATACAAAATAAATCTCAAATAAATACAAATAAATACGTAGGGTGCAAAATATGCTCATAGTCACTGTAAAAACAATAAAATATGTGCAAAATGTGCATAGGTACAGTGGTGTGAAAAAGTGTTTGCCCCCTTCCTGATTTCTTATTTTTTTGCATGTTTGTCACACTGAAATGTTTCAGATCATCAAACAAATTGAAATATTACACAAAGATAACACAAGTAAACACAAAATGCAGTTTTTAAATGAAGGTTTTTATTATTAAGGGAAAAAAATCCAAACCCACTGTATATACAGATTGAGTGTCCCAAAAAAAGTACAATGGAGCAACATGCTGTCCATAGACGAGCAAAAGAAGGGCTAACAGTTCTAGCCTAGGGCAGCATTATACACCCTGACAGACACAGTCGGCTCTGACCTTTCTTGTACAGGGCATCGGTGTTACCACACCACTCCAGCTTATCATTCAGGTGTACCCCTAAGTACTTGTAGGACTGCACCCCCTCTATGTCCTCACCCTGCATGGAAATAGGGTTCAGCGGAGACTTCCTTCCTTCCTTATTCCTGTCACATTATTTCCATTAGAAAGAATACACTGTGGCCATTAGGAAAAAGAAATGTCATTCCCCTGGATATGATCATATGTAATTATGGAAACATGCATACATATTGTAAATATAATACATAATGAATATAATTACAAATGAGATTAGTATTTTACAGGGTTTTTTTACTAATAAAATGAACACTTTTAAATCATTACTGACTTTGGTCAGTATTTTATTTTAACAATACTCTTACATTCGATATAAAAAGGATGTTGAAAAACAGCTTTAACCAAATTTAAGGGCACAATCCACTTCCTGTACTTCTTCAAAGAAGTGGGTAGACAGTAGAATGTTTTTAGCATAAATCTCTGTTCTTCTAGCATTCAACATGTTAAACAAATTGCAACACACAGACTTCAGTCCCTGTGAATTGTCTCTGTAGATTATCACAATACAGTATCATGCACCCCTACTGTTTATATTTTCTAAAAAAAAACAGATTAATTACCAGCCTGATAAGCAATTTATTCATGGGTGGGTTTTTTTAACTAAAATGTGAATCAATAAATCTTGGTTTCATAGATCAAGAGGTAGATTTCCTGTCCTAATCATAAGTCCAGTATTCTTTAACTATAAATAGAAATAATTAAATAACCAGCGAGGACAAATACTGTAGGTACAGTATGTAAATGTATGTTACAGATTTGTAATGTAACATGCTGCATTTGCTGTTGTGCAAAATCAGGAATTTAAAGGCTGGTTAACGTACAAAATATCTGCACACTTTGATGCTCACTGTGAAAATGCAATGTGGAAAACCTGATCGATCAAACTGATTTTTTTTTTACTAATGAATTCATTGAAAAAAGTTGAAATCACTAAACAAATACTGCATGGGAGCACTAGAGAGAGATATAAACCTGTACGCTATAGTATGTCAATAGTAATTACTCAGGTTGGGGATGTGAGTCAATGTGCGGGCCTGCTAAGGAGTAAAAAGGATAATTCCACACTGAAAGGTCAGGCCTTTTCAGGGCTTCAAATATGCAGTGTTTTTTTTTTATTTCTATCACCAGTAAACACACAGAAATAGCTGGAGTTATTTGTTATACAGTAAATTCTAAATTTGTGGCTGATATTTTGGACAATAGAAAACAAACTTCTGAGAAACAAAACTCACCCCTTCTACTGCTTTAAAGTACATTTAGACTTAAACCTGAAAATAAAATAAAAAAAATGAATGTGCTGTAACAGTTGATGGCTAATATGGAAGTCATTGTTTTAATACTTTGATTTTCTTGGGAAGCTCTTTATTATCATCATTATCAATTGTTTTAATTATACATTAAATATTTCTTACTGCCTTCATAACTTGAAAAATTACACAATTCTCGATTATTTTTTTTCATATCTGATGCCCGTTACTGTTGATCCGGTCCTTTAAACGTTGACTAGAAAAGAAATCCAGCCCTCAACTTCGTATTTCATATTAATTTCTAATTTTATCTCGAATCAAATGCACAAACAAAACTTAGCGATTACCGTTATGTTTAGTTTGTCTCAAAAACTACATTTAACTAAATTTAAAATGTTCAAAATGTTTATATATGTCACAAAACAGCTATCATATTACTAATTAGATATACAGCAATATACTGTGTGCAGTACTAGACTGCAGTAATGCTAAGTGACCACATGGCGGAACCACATACACGTTATTTTACTAGGCATGCTGTTAAAAATGAATAACTGCAGTTCGAAGCCTTGTAATACACTGGTTTCCTTGTGTTTTTTAATATTTTAATATTGTTTTTACTACAAATGAAAGAGGGATTTGAAGAGATTAAAACCTATCCAAAAATAAACATTTTTTTAAAATAAGAATATAGACTTTTGGTGGCATGACAAATCCAGAAAGTTACACTGGTTAGGAGGGCTTTATAAAGCTGTATGATAGATGTGATAGATCCATATTTATTTATTTTAAATTTTTTCATAGATATTTATTTACTTGACTTTGATAATCCTTAAAGCTTTAGTGGAAATCACTTACATAGACCATACGTTCCTCACAAGAAAACAATTAAATCTTTTGTAGCAGGTGCATAGACATTTCATTGGACCAACATGCATTAGTTAAATTCATCATATTTATGAAAGGTTGTCATCATCAGGATTGATAAGCAGCGGGTGTATAAACTATAACCAGGATGGCTAGACTATGATAGTAACAGCAGGAAAGTCTCATTCCTCATTCCTCAGAGCCTGGACAAGCACATCCCATTCTCACCCCACAGATGTTCAATGAGGCAAGAGGGTTATCCAAAGCATAGCTGTCACATTCTCATCTGGCAGGATGAGGTCAATGTAGCACCGTAAAGTCAGTTAGCAACTAGTCACTACAAGGGCAGTTCTGTGGTGACTAGATAATCAACATTCAACAGGTTAAATCACCTCATCTCCTGTGCCCCATCAACTCCCCCATTAATGAGGTTATTAAGTTCTTACACAAGTCAAAGTTGTACAAGAATATCATGCTCAATTATGCATGGTCATCCTTTATTGGCTTCACCGCTCTGTTCTCCTCCCCACTGATAGCTGATGTCTGGTGACCGTTCTGGCACATTTTGGTTGCCGTCGTATCATCCAGGTGAGGCCTGCACATTGGTGGTGGTGGAGGGGAGTCCCCATCACCTGTAAAGCGCTTTGAGTGGAGTGTCCAGAAAAGCGTTATATAAGTATAAGTAATTATTAATTATTTTTATCCATTTCCAAACTGCTTTATCAAGCACAGGGTTGCGGTGGGGGGCCATAGCCTTTAGTTTATCTTTTGTTATCCATTTAATTCATAAGTGCTTTAAAATCTTGTGGCATAACATTTTTGTAAATATACATGTGATTTAATATAGCCAACAAAGGGCTTGTTAAGCAATATCTAACCATGTTTGTGTTATCACCAAAAACAATGATTATTATTAATTATTATTAAATTGATTAAACTTTGCAGCTACTGTATAAATGACTGTAGGTGTCTGACATTTTTCTTCTCCATGTATCCATTTTGCTTAATCCAGACTGGACAGACATTACGACTATAAATAAACAAGTTAAATAACACTGGTACTGGAAGTGTGATAGACCTGATGCACAACCAGGGCGTGCAGATGCAAAAAGTAACAAAGTGATCAGAAAACATGAAGATGATGTATCCCTGGTTGTAGAATCTACTAGCAGGTCAAACAAGAAAGATACTGTAGGTATACAGGCAAACAAAATAAAGTGTAGCATTTTTTTATACAATAAATTATTTCTAAATATGTTACAATTGCTTAAGATAATGAGTTTTCAATGATGAAATCATGGAATAAAATGTCACTGGTGACTTCTGCTTTGTCATTTGTAAACACAGTGTTTTATCTTTTATAATAATGTAGGTACCTTGGTTTTTACCTCCCTATGGAGAGATGTAATAATACATGCAGTCCAAAGGGGAAAGATACTGTATTTAAATAATGTCAGGCACAGGAAGAGTGGGTCTACAACTGAAGTGTGTGATTTCAGTGATTACACATTGAACGGTAAGGACAAAATGTTAATCTGCTTTCTCTTACAGCTCAGCTCACTTGACTCAGTATGACACAGGATGGTTAGAGAAAAACAAAGACTTTCTCTCATTGAGGGTCTGTGATATAATCCCAGATGTCTCAACAGTAATTTAACAAAGTGAATTTTAAGAACACAATTATGTCTCTAATATGTGCTTACATTGAAACACTTATTAGAAAAATATTTTTCCTCATTAATATTTTTGTAAACAATAGGTAAATCTGCTTTGAATATTGCACAAACTCTTCAGTGTTAGTCTGTTTTATCCATCCATTACATATAACTAATCTTTATGGGCTAATTAGTTCTTCACACAACTGAAGAAGAGTCCTCAGATCAAAATATATTTTCTTATTTTGTTTTACTTGCAGCTCAAATTCTCAGGCAGTTCCCTACCCTGAGCTCTTCATTATACTGCACACGGTTTATTTTTTGTGTTTATAAATGTTGAGCTTCATGGTGAGGATGACAAAATCTCTTCTTGCAGTTTTCTGACAAATCTCAATATGTTTCTTTTAAATGCATTAGCGATAAAGCTAGTCTCTTCAAGTCATGGGAAATTGCATGAAGAGAGTGAATTTCATATTTTGATCGTGAGTTATGTGGGACTCAAGAGGCATTACTTGAGATATTACAGCATAACAGAATATAATAGCATAATATTACCTGTGCTACTCTGTAAGAGATCATTAAGAATCTGCATCCGTTGTTTAAAAGTGTTTCTACTGCATGAAATGTTCTAATTTGTTCCTGCGTGTTTTAGAGTACACTACATGAAGAGCTTGCCATGCCTGAGGAAAACAGAACCCAAATCACAGAGTTTTTCATCTTGGGTTTCCCTGGACTTCTGCCACAATATCATTCACTGGTGTCTGCTCTTTTTTTTCTCATTTACGTGGCAATTCTAATTGGGAATGGATTTATTGTTGTGGTCCTCATCATTGAGAAAAACCTGCAGAAACCCACCTATCTCATCTTCGGGAACCTTGCAGTGGCAGATTTAGCTTTCAGTACGACTACATTGCCCAAAATCATTGCCAGGTACTGGTTCGGCTCCCAAGCTATCCCTTTTTCTGCTTGTTTCCTACAAATGTTTTTTGTCCATTACTTGGGATCAGTCAATTCATTTCTTTTAATGATAATGGCAATCGACCGCTACATTGCAATATGTAACCCTCTCAGGTATTCAACATTGCTTAAAAACACCAATGTATTCATTATGTGTGCTTTTTCATGGGGTGTAACAATATTTATAGTAGCTAATTTAGCCATTCGGGCAGTCACTTTGCCTTTTTGTGGGCCCGATGTTATTGTACATTGTTACTGTGATCACATAGGAATAACCAGGTTAGCTTGTGCAGACATCAGGTCCTATAGCTTAGTGGCTTTAATTAGTGCCATGCTTGTGTTGCTCGTTCCCCTTTTCTTTATAATATTTTCTTATGTTCAGATCATTCTCTCTGTTATGAGGATTGCCAGCTCTGAAGGGAGATACAAAGCATTCTCCACCTGCTCTTCTCAGCTGTGTATCATAGCTCTCTATTACCTTCCCAGGTGTTTTGTTTACCTAGCAAACAGTGTGAATATTGCGATAAACACTGATTTCCGCATTGTCCTGATTCTGACTTACAGCCTGGTGCCTCCCATTATAAACCCTCTGATTTACTGCTTCAAAACAAAAGAAATCAAGCAGAACTTGGTCAAAAAGTTAAGATCGAAAACAGCTGAAAACCGGGTGAGCTGTATCTCCTGTGTAGAAAACTAATTTAAAATTGCATTATAAGTACTTAAGGAAGTTTTCAAAAGAAAGAAGGGCATTTGGCTCATCTATCTTATTTAATTTCTAAGAACAATAGCTAACTAATCCATGGTTTTTAACCAGATTATTCTTGAAAGAAGTGAGGGTGTCCTTTCAAACAGCATGGCCAACTTGTTTCAGACTCCTAAGATCCTCTGTACATAAAACATTCCCCTTTTTAAATGCATTTCCCCATAGTTTCCATTATGTTTTGGGGTTTGTGTTTCACTGCAGGTTCTAAGAAAGTAGAATAGGTTGAGTGTTTTAAACCTCTTTTGTAAATATAAGGCATCGCATTAAAGCCAGAATGTATATGGTCACCCTTCTCTAGACATATTCCCGGGGCAGCTACTTTTTTTTATAAAGTAGTGACCAATAATGTACACAATATTCTAAAGTTCTAAAAGTTCTAATTCTAAAAGTTTTACTACAGTACATGTTGCCTGGAAGATGTTTTTTACTATAACTATGTACTGAATGCCTAATACACAATAAAGCTGCCAGGGAAAGATTTGACTGATGTGGAAAAGCAGGTTTTACAGGAAAAACAAACAATTATGTGCATATGTTTAACAATATCCTTTATTGCAAAATTTGTGATGCACTGTATGAGTAACAAACGTAGCAGGTGGTTCTCAAATGTATGTAGTATTGTTCTTCCAAATCCAGTTCTTAAAGAAAGATCCAGATTCCCACAGATTTGACTCCTGGGTGAATTGAATGGCTGTCATTACTGGCAGGCCTCCACCAATCTTCCTCTCCTCCATCAAGCAAAAAAATCATACATGTACTGTATCATCCCCAAAAATGATGGAGGGTTGAAGTGTATCACGCCCTTGATCTTCCCCTTTTCAGTTTTTATATCAGAGGTTCAATTCAACAAGTTAATATTTCTAGATAGACAGATAAGACGTTATTGATCCCAAAGGGAAACTGATGTGTTACAGCAGTCCAGCCCAAGACGAGCAAAAAAAAAGACATCAGAATCACCGAAAAATTAAAATACATAAAGCAATACAAAATAAATCTCAAATAAATACAAATAAATACGTAGGGTGCAAAATATGCTCATAGTCACTGTAAAAACAATAAAATATGTGCAAAATGTGCATAGGTACAGTGGTGTGAAAAAGTGTTTGCCCCCTTCCTGATTTCTTATTTTTTTGCATGTTTGTCACACTGAAATGTTTCAGATCATCAAACAAATTGAAATATTACACAAAGATAACACAAGTAAACACAAAATGCAGTTTTTAAATGAAGGTTTTTATTATTAAGGGAAAAAAAATCCAAACCCACTGTATATACAGATTGAGTGTCCCAAAAAAAGTACAATGGAGCAACATGCTGTCCATAGACGAGCAAAAGAAGGGCTAACAGTTCTAGCCTAGGGCAGCATTATACACCCTGACAGACACAGTCGGCTCTGACCTTTCTTGTACAGGGCATCGGTGTTACCACACCACTCCAGCTTATCATTCAGGTGTACCCCTAAGTACTTGTAGGACTGCACCCCCTCTATGTCCTCACCCTGCATGGAAATAGGGTTCAGCGGAGACTTCCTTCCTTATTCCTGTCACATTATTTCCAGTACAAAGAATACACTGTGGCCATTAGGAAAAAGAAATGTCATTCCCCTGTATATAATCATATGTAATTATGGAAACATGCATACATATTGTAAATATAATAAATAATGAATATAATTACAAATGAGATTAGTATTTTACAGGGTTTTTTTACTAATAAAATGAACACTTTTAAATCATTACTGACTTTGGTCAGTATTTTATTTTAACAATACTCTTACATTCGATATAAAAAGGATGTTGAAAAACAGCTTTAACCAAATTTAAGGGCACAATCCACTTCCTGTACTTCTTCAAAGAAGTGGGTAGACAGTAGAATGTTTTTAGCATAAATCTCTGTTCTTCTAGCATTCAACATGTTAAACAAATTGCAACACACAGACTTCAGTCCCTGTGAATTGTCTCTGTAGATTATCACAATACAGTATCATGCACCCCTACTGTTTATATTTTCTAAAAAAACAGATTAATTACCAGCCTGATAAGCAATTTATTCATGGGTGGGTTTTTTTTAACTAAAATGTGAATCAATAAATCTTGGTTTCATAGATCAAGAGGTAGATTTCCTGTCCTAATCATAAGTCCAGTATTCTTTAACTATAAATAGAAATAATTAAATAACCAGCGAGGACAAATACTGTAGGTACAGTATGTAAATGTATGTTACAGATTTGTAATGTAACATGCTGTATTTGCTGTTGTGCAAAATCAGGAATTTAAAGGTTGGTTAACGTACAAAATATCTGCACACTTTGATGCTCACTGTGAAAATGCAATGTGGAAAACCTGATCGATCAAACTGATTTTTTTTTTACTAATGAATTCATTGAAAAAAGTTGAAATCACTAAACAAATACTGCATGGGAGCACTAGAGAGAGATATAAACCTGTACGCTATAGTATGTCAATAGTAATTACTCAGGTTGGGGAGGTGAGTCAATGTGCGGGCCTGCTAAGGAGTAAAAAGGATAATTCCACACTGAAAGGTCAGGCCTTTTCAGGGCTTCAAATATGCAGTGTTTTTTTTTTATTTCTATCACCAGTAAACACACAGAAATAGCTGGAGTTATTTGTTATACAGTAAATTCTAAATTTGTGGCTGATATTTTGGACAATAGAAAACAAACTTCTGAGAAACAAAACTCACCCCTTCTACTGCTTTAAAGTACATTTAGACTTAAACCTGAAAATAAAATAAAAAAATGAATGTGCTGTAACAGTTGATGGCTAATATGGAAGTCATTGTTTTAATACTTTGATTTTCTTGGGAAGCTCTTTATTATCATCATTATCAATTGTTTTAATTATACATTTAATATTTCTTACTGCCTTCATAACTTGAAAAATTACACAATTCTCGATTATTTTTTTTCATATCTGATGCCCGTTACTGTTGATCCGGTCCTTTAAACGTTGACTAGAAAAGAAATCCAGCCCTCAACTTCGTATTTCATATTAATTTCTAATTTTATCTCGAATCAGATGCACAAACAAAACTTAGCGATTACCGTTATGTTTAGTTTGTCTCAAAAACTACATTTAACTAAATTTAAAATGTTCAAAATGTTTATATATGTCACAAAACAGCTATCATATTACTAATTAGATATACAGCAATATACTGTGTGCAGTACTAGACTGCAGTAATGCTAAGTGACCACATGGCGGAACCACATACACGTTATTTTACTAGGCATGCTGTTAAAAATGAATAACTGCAGTTCGAAGCCTTGTAATACACTGGTTTCCTTGTGTTTTTTAATATTTTAATATTGTTTTTACTACAAATGAAAGAGGGATTTGAAGAGATTAAAACCTATCCAAAAATAAACATTTTTTTAAAATAAGAATATAGACTTTTGGTGGCATGACAAATCCAGAAAGTTACACTGGTTAGGAGGGCTTTATAAAGCTGTATGATAGATGTGATAGATCCATATTTATTTATTTTAAATTTTTTCATAGATATTTATTTACTTGACTTTGATAATCCTTAAAGCTTTAGTGGAAATCACTTACATAGACCATACGTTCCTCACAAGAAAACAATTAAATCTTTTGTAGCAGGTGCATAGACATTTCATTGGACCAACATGCATTAGTTAAATTCATCATATTTATGAAAGGTTGTCATCATCAGGATTGATAAGCAGCGGGTTTATAAACTATAACCAGGATGGCTAGACTATGATAGTAACAGCAGGAAAGTCTCATTCCTCATTCCTCAGAGCCTGGACAAGCACATCCCATTCTCACCCCACAGATGTTCAATGAGGCAAGAGGGTTATCCAAAGCATAGCTGTCACATTCTCATCTGGCAGGATGAGGTCAATGTAGCACCGTAAAGTCAGTTAGCAACTAGTCACTACAAGGGCAGTTCTGTGGTGACTAGATAATCAACATTCAACAGGTTAAATCACCTCATCTCCTGTGCCCCATCAACTCCCCCATTAATGAGGTTATTAAGTTCTTACACAAGTCAAAGTTGTACAAGAATATCATGCTCAATTATGCATGATCATCCTTTATTGGCTTCACCGCTCTGTTCTCCTCCCCACTGATAGCTGATGTCTGGTGACCATTCTGGCACATTTTGGTTGCCGTCGTATCATCCAGGTGAGGCCTGCACATTGGTGGTGGTGGAGGGGAGTCCCCATCACCTGTAAAGCGCTTTGAGTGGAGTGTCCAGAAAAGCGTTATATAAGTATAAGTAATTATTAATTATTTTTATCCATTTCCAAACTGCTTTATCAAGCACAGGGTTGCGGTGGGGGGCCATAGCCTTTAGTTTATCTTTTGTTATCCATTTAATTCATAAGTGCTTTAAAATCTTGTGGCATAACATTTTTGTAAATATACATGTGATTTAATATAGCCAACAAAGGGCTTGTTAAGCAATATCTAACCATGTTTGTGTTATCACCAAAAACAATGATTATTATTAATTATTATTAAATTGATTAAACTTTGCAGCTACTGTATAAATGACTGTAGGTGTCTGACATTTTTCTTCTGCATGTATCCATTTTGCTTAATCCAGACTGGACAGACATTACGACTATAAATAAACAAGTTAAATAACACTGGTACTGGAAGTGTGATAGACCTGATGCACAACCAGGGCGTGCAGATGCAAAAAGTAACAAAGTGATCAGAAAACATGAAGATGATGTATCCCTGGTTGTAGAATCTACTAGCAGGTCAAACAAGAAAGATACTGTAGGTATACAGGCAAACAAAATAAAGTGTAGCATTTTTTTATACAATAAATTATTTCTAAATATGTTACAATTGCTTAAGATAATGAGTTTTCAATGATGAAATCATGGAATAAAATGTCACTGGTGACTTCTGCTTTGTCATTTGTAAACACAGTGTTTTATCTTTTATAATAATGTAGGTACCTTGGTTTTTACCTCCCTATGGAGAGATGTAATAATACATGCAGTCCAAAGGGGAAAGATACTGTATTTAAATAATGTCAGGCACAGGACGAGTGGGTCTACAACTGAAGTGTGTGATTTCAGTGATTACACATTGAACGGTAAGGACAAAATGTTAATCTGCTTTCTCTTACAGCTCAGCTCACTTGACTCAGTATGACACAGGATGGTTAGAGAAAAACAAAGACTTTCTCTCATTGAGGGTCTGTAATATAATTCCAGATGTCTCAACAGTAATTTAACAAAGTGAGTTTTAAGAACACAAAATCTCTAATACGTGCTTACATTGAAACACTTATTAGAAAAATATTTTTCCTCATTAATATTTTTGTAAACAATAGGTAAATCTGTTTTGAATATTGCACAAACTCTTCAGTGTTAGTCTGTTTTATCTATCCATTACATACTGTATAACTAATCTGTATGGCCTAATTAGTTCTTCACACAACTGAAGAAGAGTCCTCAGATCAAAAGATATTTTCTTATTTTGTTTTACTTGCAGCTCAAATTCTCAGGCAGTTCCCTACCCTGAGGTCTTCATTATACTGCACACGGTTTATTTTTTGTGTTTAGAAATGTTGAGCTTCATGGTGAGGATGACAAAATCTCTTCTTGCAGTTTTCTGACAAATCACAATATGTTTCTTTTAAATGCATTAGCGATAAAGCTAGTCTCTTCAAGTCATGGGACATTGCATGAAGAGAGTGAATTTCATATTTTGATCGTGAGTTATGTGGGACTCAAGAGGCATCACTTGAGATATTACAGCATAGCAGAATATAATAGCATAATATTACCTGTGCTACTCTGTAAGAAATCATTAAGAATATGCATCCGTTGTTTGAAAGTGTTTCTACTGCATGAGATGTTCTAATTTGTTCCTGCCTGTTTTTTCTGTGTGTTTTAGAGTACACTACATGAAGAGCTTGCCATGCCTGAGGAAAACAGAACCCAAATCACAGAGTTTTTCATCTCGGGTTTCCCTGGACTTCTGCCACAATATCATTCACTGGTGTCTGCTCTTTTTTTTCTCATTTACGTGGCAATTCTAATTGGGAATGGATTTATTGTTGTGGTCATCATCATTGAGAAAAACCTGCAGAAACCCACCTATCTCATCTTCGGGAACCTTGCAGTGGCAGATTTAGCTTTCAGTACGACTACATTGCCCAAACTCATTGCCAGGTACTGGTTCGGTTCTCAAGCTATCCCTTTTTCTGCTTGTTTCCTACAAATGTTTTTTGTCCATTACTTGGGATCCGTAAATTCATTTCTTTTAATGATAATGGCAATCGACCGCTACATTGCAATATGTAACCCTCTCAGGTATTCAACATTGCTTAAAAACACCAATGTATTCATTATGTGTGCTTTTTCATGGGGTGTAACAGTATTTATTGTTGCTATTTCAGCCATTCGGGCAGTCACTTTGCCTTTTTGTGGGCCCGATGTTATTGTACATTGTTACTGTGATCACATAGCAATAACCAGGCTAGCTTGTGCAGACATCAGGTCCTATAGCTTAGTGGCTTTAATTAATGCCATAATTGTGTTGCTTGTGCCCCTTTTCTTTATAATATTTTCTTATGTTCAGATCGTTCTCTCTGTTTTGAGGATTGCGAGCTCTGAAGGGAGATACAAAGCATTTTCCACCTGCTCTTCTCAGCTGTGTATCATAGCTCTCTACTACCTTCCCAGGTGTTTTGTTTACCTAGCAAACAGTGTGAATATTGCGATAAACACTGATTTCCGCATTGTCCTGATTCTGACTTACAGCCTGGTGCCACCCATGATAAACCCTCTGATTTACTGCTTCAAAACAAAAGAAATCAAGCAGAACTTGGTCAAAAGGTTAAGATTTAAAACTGCTGAAAATCGGGTGAGATGTATCTTTTCTGTCAACAAATAATTTGAAAAAATGCATTATATACTGCTAAGAACCGAAATAAAACTGAAGAACAACTGTTTTAAACAAAAGGAGGCCATTTTGGCCCCATCTAGCTTATGTGGTTGCTACTGTATGTAGCCAGTTGATCTGAGGATCTTAACCACATTGTTCTAGAAAGAAGCCAAGATATTAATCAGGTTCAAACATGTCGCCTAGTACCATACCTTATTCTAGACTCCCACAGCCCTGTGTGCAAAAAGTTTGTTTTAATAGCACGTTTCCATAGTTTCCTTTTGTGTTCTGGTTTGTGTTACACTGTTAGCTCTAAAGCAGGTCAGTGGGTTGAATTTGTCAAAGCCCTTGAGAGTCATAACTTGAGGTGCCCTTGATTTTTCTCTTTTGATGACTGAAAACTACATTTGTTTTGTAATGTAGTATTACAAGTGCATTGTGCATTTTAGTCTAATATTGACTAATCAAACTTCTACAGGTTTAACTACATATATTCACAGTTTTATAGTTTTAATTCCTAATATTCAGTTTGCATTTTGTCTAGAAGATATAATTTATGTCTCAACATGAACACACCTGAGTGTTCACTAATGTATTGTATTAATCTAATTTTATACTAAAGAATCAGATTATTCTTTAACAAAATTGGCAGAGACTGATTTCTAATAATGTGGAAAGCAGCACAGATAACACAACAAATTCTGTGCATGTGTTCATTAATATAATTTATTAAGTAGAACCATTGTGGGTGTATAAGTAACACACTTTTATATAGTACATAATGAATATTATTTCAGTTGAGATTACTTTTTAAAGTTTGTTTTTACTAATAAAGATTGACTTTGTTACAGACTTTGGTGGGTGGCACAGTGCCACCCTGGTTCACATTGCTGTCTTACAGTGTGGGAGCCCTGGGATCAATTCTGGACCTGGGGTGCTATCTGTGTGGAGCTTGTATGTTCTTCCCCTGTTCGTATGGGTTTCCTATGGGTGCTCCAGTTTTCTCCCACATACTAAAGACAAACTGGTAGGTTAATTGGCCCTGGTGTGACTGTGTGTGTCTGTGTGTGCCCTGTGTTAGACTGGTGACCACTCCAGGGTGTATCGAGCCTTGTGCCTGTCCCTTGCCAGGATAGGCTCTGGCTCCTCTGTGGCCCTAAACTGGATGGAGCTGTTAGAAAATGGGTAGATGGATGAACGGACTTTTCTCAGTATTTTGGTTTAACAAATAAGGTATACCATATACACTGTATATATAAATGTTATATATGCATCATATGTTAGTTATGTATGTTTAAAATGGATGGATAATGAAATATATTTATAGAATTAACACTAGGAGTTTTAAAAAAGTATTGAAGAGCTTTTACAAAAAGCATTATGGTTCCAGCCATATCCTGTATAACCTTTAAAGGTCTGTTGACAGTAGAAGGTTTTGAGTTTCTTTAGTACAAAAGACAACTTGCAGTAACACTGTCGATTATTACAGTGGAATGTCATATCCCATCATACAGTTCGTATTATACATGAAGCTATGTAAGATACAGTATATAAGATATCCGGTGTCTTCATTTACTTTGGAGCCAAGTCCATCATGCTTAAAACTACCAATCCTGATCTGCTGGGTTTATTCAGGACTCTTTAAATTTCATAGACTGTAGTAATGATAACCGACCATGTGGTGGAACCATATACACACTATTTCACTAGGGTTTGCTGTTAAAAATCTAATTGCAGTTTGAATCACTCGTTTCCTTATGTTTTTATTACAAATAAAACAGGGACTTGAAGAGAACTATCAAAAAATAAGAGATCTTTTTTATAGATAAGAATATAGGCTTTTGTTGGCATGACAAATCAGGACAGTTTTTTGCTGCCTTGAGATATTTTCCAATCTAGTTTACTTTAATAATCTTTAAAGGAACAAGTAATAGGTTTATTCCATGCTGAAAAGAGAAAAAAACACAAAGTTTCGAACGTGGAGCCTTCTCCACTGCCAAAACGTTGTGTTTTCTTTCTTCTCTTTTCAGCATGGAATAAACTTATTACTTGTTCCTTTGCAGCCTACACATGCTGACGCAGCTACCCACCTGAACTACTTTAATAATCTTTACTGTGTATCAAAGAAAATCAATTATAACTGCAATTAATTCACAAAGTTCCTCACAAGGAAGCAAAATCTTATTTAGCAGAAGCATAAAGATTTTATTGAACCACCAGGTAAATTCATAATGTTGATGTTGTCATCAACAGGGTTGATAAATTGGAGTATGATAAACTATCAATAGGTTTGGTAAACTAAGAAAGTCATAGCAATACAAGATTTGCAATTTATGTTTTACACCAGGTTACGGATGCTGGACAAGCATCTGTTTGTTAACAGGTCTCAGAGCACTAGATATCATCCTATCTCATCCCATAGATGTTCAATGGGGCAAGAAGGGTATCCAAGTATAGCTGTTATATTCTCATCTGCCAGGATAAGATCAATGTAGCACCATAAAGTCAAATAGCAAGTAATCACTACATCCGCAGTTTTGTGGTGACTAGACAGTCCTGCCCAGATCATCACTTCATGGACTTCCCCATCGATTCCCCATCGATTGGTCTGTTGTTCACAACATTTAGTGTATAATTCTGTCACATCCACTAGCATCCATCACATTTGTCTTCAAACATGTCACAAAACCTTCTCCAGGCTGGGCATTCAACAGGTTAAATTACCTGATCACCTGTGTCCCATCAACTCCCCCAGTAAGGAAGTATACATTTATACTGTGGTAAGAAAGCAGAGCTTGCAGATGAAACCCATGAGAACATGGGGATAACATTCAAACTCCACACAGACAGCATCCTAGGAATGGAACCCAGGGCCCCAGCACTGAGAGGCAGCAATGCCAACCACATTGCTGCGATGCAGCCCACATGCTTGATCAATAGATCAAAAATAAAATATCGAATTAATATCGAAAGGCATATACTTTATTTTTTTAAAGCCTACACACATACAGTAAATACAGTGATAGATTTCTGCTGATGCTTAATTTTATTGATGTGATAGTTATCGGAAGGGTAAACTGACATGATGGTAAAAGAAAAACAAGGAACTAATTCTTTGCTCCCTGAAACTCAAAACAAGAAAGCTGGCCTCACTTGAACTAATCTATATAATGTATGTTATTTACTAGTATTCCAGCTTTAACGAAATAAAACATGCATTATCATTTTCTCTTATTGGTGTTCTTCTTATGTCATAAAATCCTTTTTTTAGACTTTTTAAAAAAAAACTTTTTTGTTTTTAGGCACAGATTTACACGCATGTTGTACAGATGATAAGATGATAAATAAACGTCGAGATGCGTTTGATCACAGCTTGAAAAGGAAATAACATTTTTAGCTTTACAGATGTGCAGTTTGGATTTGTCGGTTTTTGTCCTTAGCTGACATTAAAATCCAGCAGTTTTCAAATGTAAACGAACAATGGTGAGCACACCCTCAGAAACCACCTCAGATAATCTGCTACTTTTTCTCTCATTTCTATCAAAGCACAGCATGCCATTACTTCAAAATCAGAGGCAATGAAAGTACTGGGACATCATACAGATAACCTTTTCTCTCCTGTAGTAGCTCAACTACTCATTAAATTACTCATTGCATGTATCCTGAAAAGGCAGAAGTAAGAATTTGTAATACTGAGTTTCAACGGTCAGGGGAGTTGTGCAATTTCATTACCAATCACACTTATTTAGTTTATCAATGCAGATTAGCAGTGAAAAATGTTGCATCCAGATCAAGGCCACTCTCCTGCCATGAATTCATGAGCTCATGCCTGTGCCACACAAGGTTCACCGTGAAGCATGGTTATAAAATGATAAACGTGTCATCTGTGAAGACAACCTGTCAAAGTCCAGCCAGCATGTACTGTATGAGCAATGTGTCTTGGAAATCCATCCCAGTATTAAAAGGCAGAGTCTGGCCTTTGTAGTTATCACCAACACTTTTTTAAAGTTCCTGCCTTAGGAGCCCTGCTTTTGACCTGTAATGACAACATAATCATAATGGCTTACAAAAGCCTTGCAAAATATTTTTAAAATGGAATCAGAGGTCAGATGCTGATTGCATATATCAGGTAAACATAAATCCAGTGCTTGGTCTTTTTTGAAGCAGTACACAGCAATTTATATGTAGATCATGTGGGGGGTGTAATGGACTAGCGCATAGGACTCTTGCAGCAGATGAAGCAAATTCAGCATACTTTTTTTTAAGAAGTAGGAAAAGGCTTTGAATGGCAAAATCAGAACTGGAGGAGAAAATTCACCCAGTGGATCTATTGCAGATTTAGACCAGCTACAGATGTTTGTGTTGATACTCTGCTTAAGTGGTAAAAATAGATGGATTTAGGAGATATTCAACGAATGATCAAATCTTATTAATATTGAGGTTCTACAGAATGTTCATAAAACACTGACAGATATTCAGCAGTGATGTGGTTAGGCTGAGGTTAAGGTTTGAATGGACACTACTGATACTAATGGTAAGAGCTTCAGCTTAGAGTACAGTGATCATTAATATGGCACCAATTAAATTATTTATACACCATAATCCACCTGTCGATTTTCAGACCGCTTCATCCAATTACGAGCTTTGGGGGAGCCAGAGTCTCAGCAAGTAATGGGCTCAAGGCAGTTACACCATAATCTAACATAAGAAATGTAATAGTATATGGAGCAATGGTTCAGGCATTGAAAAAGGAAACGAAAAAGAAACCTTTTTTAAATAAATTAACTCGCACAAGACTATGATCCTGTCGTTCAAGATTGAGAAGGTCAGAAAAGGCCTCTGGCTCTTGGCTATACATGCAGAGACTGCCATTCTACTCCATGAAGATAAAGCAGAGGTTGCTTTCAGAAATTTAACACCCTGGATAAAAATTCTGCACGGGGAAATTTCAGCTTCCTGTCACACAATGTTTTCAATTTTATGTATTTGTCCTCAAGGCAGAGAGTATTTATATACGTTTCCTTGTGTTCCTTTTTTCCTTAATTTGTACAAGGCAGACATGTATTCCCTGAATGAATTAGATGGCAGGGATTTCCCAGAACTCCTTTTGTCTTTGGTTCGCAAATCAAACTAAAACTGAAGGGAATGGAATTTACATTACCCACTTTGACATGTGCTCAACAATATTGACTTCTGCTTCCTTTGACCCAAGGTGTTATTTATAGACTTCCTACGTTTCGGAAATGAAATACAAAGGAGTTCCGTAGATCAAAAGCTTATGTTTAAAAAGCATTTTTGTCCTTAAGAACTTTCAGTGCAAAAAAGAAGATTCCTTTTCATAGTGCTACTGTCTTTTCCAGTTTGTACTAAAATAAGAAAAAGTTTTAAAAAGACATGGAAATACAGTATTTCCTCACTATTTTCAGGCTGTTTTATTCATATCAGATTTTAAGAAGGATAATCCGGACCACCAGCCTCTTTCTCCTTCCAGTGTGTTATTTTTTAAGGAGTATCCCCAAGATCCCAGGGAATAAGCAATAGGTTTATTTGTTCCGTATAGAAACACATACTGTACCTGAATCCTAGAGTATGTTCTTCCTCTCTCTGTTGTATTTTGCTATCAATTGTCTTTCCCTCCTTTTAGATTTTAAAATGATTTTATATCATTTTAGATATTGTTGCTTCTGAACAGATAGGCAAATTAAGCCGTTTTGGTCACTGAAGCTCCTGCCAAACGCCCCCAAAATCACCCCTCTTTTCAGAGTCACTGAGGTCTCGCAGTGCTAGCCTGCTAGCCACAATTATAGGCAACCAGGCCTGTCTAGCATTGCTCTATGACCCTAAGCATGCTGAGATGTTGCCTGCTTATTTAAAGGGGAACTGCGGTCCTCATTTCTCAAACCAGTTATTACATCTCTCCAAAAAAAAAATAATTAATTGACGGTATCAGAACATTTTACAAATTCTGAATTAAGCAAAAAATCATTAACAAAAATCAAAAATCATGTTGCAAACTGCTGGCCTTGCCACGTGAAGCCGCCCTTCCTGCTCAATAGTCAATGTAATAACTAGTGTAATGTACAAGCAAATACAGGTTGTGCAGCAAAAATGTTCCAATTTTATCTCCATGCAGTCAACAAGTAAGTTGTATTTGTTGGCAAAACCATCTCAAAGTTGAGAGCAATTAAAGTGATTAAAAGAGATGTATTCACAAGCCTGCTTGTTTACAATGTAATAGGGCCACTTCACATCACCAGACGTTTAGTTGCCCCATTCCGAATAGCAGAATATTGCATGGCACATACCTGGAAATGTAATCTATTTTGTGATGTAAATTATAAGTTTTACACATTACTGTGTACATTTTACTTTCATGGTGGTTTGAAATACACTCAATGCCAATTTTTTCTAACCCCAAAATATAAAAAAAGCATTGAAGTTCTCCTTTAACTCATGAACCACACCTGTGTGGAAGCCCTTGCTTTCAGTATATTTGGTGTCTCTCACTTACCCTGGTGTTTCCATTTTGTGCCAATTACCATCAATGTTTAAGTAAAGAACATCATCTTGACTTTTGTCTTTATATCAGCTTAATGTTTTTTTTAATAGATCTCCTTAAACAATAGCTTGATTCTAGATTTTACCACAAAAATAACTCCATGCAACAGAAATGCACTTCAATATTCTTTATTTAGTTTACAGAAGGTTTCTATTGATAGTTTGAAGAAAAATGATTAGTGCTATTTACAATCAGTTTGAAAACTTTGCTCTATACAGATTTAAATCCTGATCAATATGAACAATATTTTCATAAGACCTTGTACTGAATTATAAAGCATTTCATTAAAGCAATTACCACAGAGAAGGGGGAAAATGATATTAAAGTAAGAGCAGATGAGTAAAAAAAATTAAAAGGAAACAAATATACATGTATTACATTATTTTTATGGAAAGATCAGGGTTACCTGTATTAGGCCCAAGACATACTGTCAGCTTTTGACTGCTAATAAGCTATTTATATAGATTATCCTATACTACACACCAATGTATATCAATAAGATCTATAATCATGTTCTATATAAGATTCATATTAAATATATTCTACATATATGTAACCTCAGTTCAGAATATCATTCCCACTGGAAAAATATAAAAAACTTTTTTTTACAAGTTTTGATGAAATAGCTCATGCTTCAGTGTTGTGCAAATTGACTTCTTTGTAAGCAAAAAAAAATTTTTTTTTTAAACGAAAAGGGAAAAAAGTAATCTCACTGCATAATCATTCCAGTTTACCTCCTGGTCAACTGCAAGCACTGTATACAGTTACACTACTTGCAAAAACAGACAAAAACTTATACTGACAGATATATGCGTTCTAAAAAGTAATTCCAAACTACTCCATACAGATGGACACAACACTGGACAATGAAATTAGGTACATGATTGCTGAGGATTTCATTATGTTAATGCACAGAGAGATTTAAATATGAGAAAAAAAGAAACAGCTAGATAATTTAGTAGGCTTTTCAAAGGTTTTGAACAATAAACGATTTAATGAAAGCCTCCATTCTTATGTTAAGGCTTAGAAATGTACTCATTGTACTTCAAAAAGTTTTGCCATAATTTGCTGTTTTAGAATGCATTCAGGATAAGGATATCTTCAAGAACAAGATCAGTTTCTCAGTTCTACAGGCACATCAATGCTCATTCTGTTACAAAAACAAAATTGTATGCCTTAAAGAGAACCTAAGTGTTTATTTTTTCAGTGGTTACGGAAACACAGCGAAATTATTCAGGTATATAATGCCCTTGCCCACACAAACAGTTTGAGAACCCCTGTAATGCATCATTAAAAAATCTGGTGAAAGGGCTTCCATTACTAGTGGATATATCCACCCACAAATATTCTCTCCTTTCTCTCCCTCCCTTCCTTCCGCCCGTATTCAAGAACTCGATTTCTCAAAACTGAAATAAAAACGATCAGGTGCAAACTAGCTTTTTCAAGCAAGAGAGAATCGTGTTTTCCTGTCATGAATCATCAAGACGTCATCCAATCATCCAGAGTGCACTATGCAGAAACTATGGCATTTCATGTGCAAACAAACACTGCGCGACGAGGACAGCACTTTACTCAGAAGGATGCAACATTTTCTCACGATTTTTTGGGAGTAAAGCAGTTTTAAAGGAAACAAAGAACAAGATACATGATGTTGACACAACCATCCAGTTCTGGTAAAAATCTGTCTCTTCTCTCATTTTGATTTTGTTACATCTGACTGCTCCTATGGGTCCTTGAAGCAAAGTTAAGTGTCTATTTCAGCAGCATGAAAGACGAAGACTATATTACATCACGGTTAGCAGAAACAACTGGATGTATTTACAGGATCACACAGCAGTTGCTTTCTCCAGTCTTTTCCCGGTTCCTTTGACCTGAAGTTTAAGAGAACAGAGTTACAGAGTGTTACAGCTGCTTCTAAGGTGAAGTCATAAATGTTTCAAGCATTCCTAGACTACTGTATATATTTAGCATCTCATTCATATAAACAATCATTCACATCTGGTCACACATCAAAGAAAGATGCATGAAGGAATTGTTTGTCCTTGCAAGTTTATAAATACTACAGTACAAATCCAAACCTACAGTAGTATTAGTATTACAATTAAAGCATAGACTTACAAAGAAAACAACTAATGTATAGATATCATAAGTCCACATGAATTTTATTGCTACTGTAATAAAGTTACCTTGGGAATTTGGCTCTGGTAATGTCTCTCTGGCAACTAAATGCATCACTGTGGTTTTGCCAAGAGGGAGTTTTAATGCTTCAAAAAGAGAAAAAAAGACAGGAAGGCTCATTTTACTATTACAGAGCAATAAACAAACAGTATCCCATTCACAATTACTAGATTCTTTGTCAGCTGACACTGCATTTGTAGTTCATCACAAGTACATGTATAGTAGATAGTGGATGAGGGCACATTACACTGCAGTAACACAATCTGTCTATTTTCATGACCTAAAATAGGATATAGCCTATACCAACCAAGACAGTTACAAAGATTGCTTTATTTAAAATAGTGGCAGTCACAAAATGCATGCTGAAATCAAACAAAAGCTGTATTTTAAAACAGATTAAAGCTATGAAAATGTATCTTAAACATTGCCCATTGCTATTGTACTGCAATTCATTATATTAGCAGATGTGTTTAGAAAGCTCAACAATTTTTATGTTCTTTTGGGAAGACCTCTTAAAACACAAGTATTAAGCACAGTTTTCTTTGAGAAAAGAATCAATTGAACAAGCAAAAGAAACACAAATACTGAGTGAATACCAGTAATTAGTAGGGAATACATTCACATAGTGTATGAATTACATTTAGCAACAAGCTAAGATGTGCGTTAGATTAAAAATTATAAAAAAAGATACCACAGTACTAGCCATACCTCTGATCTAAGTTGTAAGCGGCAAGATGTCATTACAATCCTTGTTCTGAGTCAGGAAGACAACTGGTAGGATATGCATATCTATGAGTCAGAAATCACTTGGCATGGTATGTAGTTTTGAAAATGCCAACAGGAGATCTTCCAGTATTTGAAAATGAGAAATGATTTATTGTTGGAAAACTATTTAATGTGTTCTGACCCAAAAGACTGTGAACTTTGTTTTAAATTATTATATATATATGATTATGCTGTTATTCTCATTTGTAGTTTTAAAGAATCTTGGCTACTGTGACCAACTATGAAAGAAGGCCGTATTTATATTATTAATGGTCGTGGCCTAAGGTTACTCGGTAAACCGCTTTTGTTGTGGAACAGAAATTATATTTTATTTACTCCAGTGATAATGGACACTGAGGAGGCACGTTTTCCACACAATGATCTAAAGACCTTAGGACCTCAAGCCAGCTTGTAATGACTGCAAAACTTGTGACTCTTTAATGCTTCAAAATCTTTAGAATCTTACACAGGAATATGTTTCTTCAATTCCATGAGATTCACAAGCTCCTGACAAACAGATCAGCACCTACACAGGCTCCCTTTTATAGCTGGGATGTATACGGGTTCGCTTTGCAATAGGGAACCACAATTTTGTGGGGTAAATCAAATAATGTCTTTTACAGCTTTTACAGTTTAGTGAGGCATAAGCAGCTGCAGTCTGTAGCTGTGTTGTGTTTGCAATGTCTACTTACTTTAGTTTTGTAATGTTTGTAATTTTGTGCTTTTTTAACAGCATATACTGTAATACATCTAGCATTTACAACTATTTAATGACTGTTTTAGAATTGTTAAAAAATAATTTTTCCTCACAAAGATATTGAACACACTAGCATTGAAAATGAATTGAAATGGCTCGTTTTCTGATGTAAAATGTTTGGAAACCGTGTGTTGGTTCTAGCCTTTTTTGGTTGGTTCTACCCTTTTGTGGTACTGGCCATTCAAAGAGACTAGATTAAAGCAAAGATTTTGTTAGTAATGAAGCAGCCTGTGAAGGGATTAAAATCTCACCGTCACTTGGCTCAAAGCTGTAGACAGAGCTTAAAAACTTAATCTCTTGAACACAACCTGACACCATAAATGTCACTCAAATGCAGACAAAGTCCAGGTACAGCTTTTTGATCACACATTTATTTTTTCTTGTTAGATGGCTGGTGTCCTCAAGGCTGCATTATCTTCGAGGAGCAAAACTCATAATGATCATACTTTTATCTCCTGATAACAACTCCTACTCAAGCTACATTTGGTCTGATTTAAGTCAATTGAGTTTAAGAGATACTGTTCACATGCATGATTATTTTACTTTATCTCATTTTACTAAAGTAGTAACAAAATGCTCGTGCAGAATAACATGGTTTGGGTTTCACAATTACTTGCATCCATAACACAGGAGACAAAATGAGCTTGACATGTTCTTTTACGGTTGTCTCAATATTGCGGCTTCTAACATCTTCTAAATTGTGTTCTCTAGAATTGAACTGCTACTTAATTCCTGCAAGTGAATTAAAAGAACAATTTAAGAAATTAATGAGAGTCTACCATTGTTATGTTTTTTTTAATACCAAAATCATAGATTGATTTTAAAATCATGTACTTAATGAAATACTTTTAGGATGTGAAACTGGATGTGAAACTGATATTTATGCATAGCCATAACAATTATCTTTTAACTTCTCTTAAATCAGTTCCATGGAAAACTGGTTTCTTACAACATGTCAGAACCCTTGCTGTATTTACGAACTAGTACAAACTTCAAACAGTGAGATCTACTGTAGGATCAGATTAAGATTTCCAGTTTTAAGAAGATTCCCTACCACGGGTAAGATATCTCTTTTCCCTAATAACAGCGCCACTTAAGCATATTTTTTAAACACAATGAAGACAAAACCTAAGAGACATTTCACAGTCGAGACACCATCTTGGAGGAAGTTTCCAGTAGATGTCAGTTGGTGTTACATTTCACTTCTTTAAGAAGTGTTTGATCCAATTTGATTCAAGTAGATCAGATCCATGGTTCAACAAAAGGGCGGCAGGAAACCTTTAATGTTGGTCTCCATGGAACCAGGCCTACATACCTCCTAGTGTCACATTGCCATGCAGAAACCTTCCCTGGTAGATGAGCCGTAGAATATTTGGACTGCTAACCTGCTCCTCTTCCCAGTCTGCAGAAAACATTAAAACTGTATGAAAGCATTGCAATACACAAGATTTATACTGCATGCACTGTACCTCTTCTATAGCATCTTCAGTCTTTTTAATCTTTAAAAATGCCTTCATTAAATTGATTGACACATAACATTTCCATTTAACAGGCAGACAATATCCACACCTTTTGTTGTCAATTGAAATGTAGGTTTAAAGAATTGGTACCAATTTCTTTTTCTTTCATTTAAATGAAGTTCTTCTTGATAATTTTATTTTGGACTGAGTGAAGCATCATAACATTCTGCGCTTGATCTGGCTCCATTTTTTACTTTAATTTTGAAAGTGTTCCTCTAATTTATGAAGCCCCTTGGGCAGTTATCTAGTAGATCAACTCCCGCTTACACTGCCTCATATGGCTGCCATTTATCCAAGTCCCATTTTAATCCTGAGCCTGCAAGACAGTATGTCGATATTATAATTGGGAAAGCTCTGTGATTATGTTTTCAACTAACAAACCTGTGAGCTGAGCAGGACTACCCAGTAAACAGACAGCTCTGTGTTTTGATCCCTGTATACAGTATATATTTTTTCCCCAACTCTTATTAGGAATCACTCATTGTTATTCAACTCATATAGGTGTTGACACTGTATAAGACCAGCCAAATTCCTCCAGGGAAGGTTTGGGACCACCTGTGGAGCAGTGTAATACAAGTGTAATACCTGTGGAAAGGATGTACTGTATGTACATGTACAGTAGGTGTGACAGCAAGTTCTATTGAAGCTGTTCTAATATACAAGGTGCAGGAGGTGCAGGACCCCAACTCCACAGCCCCCTGCCACCTTACAAAGGCAGGGCAATGATAGGAACCATTAGAGCAACACTCAGAACAGCACAAGCAGAGCCCGGGGTTCACACCCACATGATGTCCATGCCATCTGGGTGTCTATAATACAGATGTGCCTGTTCATTTTTAATATCCTAATGCTTTTCACCGAAGGTTTATTTGTTACATAAAATCATGTTTTACGTAACACAGATCAAAGTAATGCAGTTCAGAGATTTTGCTGAAATGCTACATCCTCTATATTTCACCAAAAGACATAAAATCCCATTTCTGTGTGTTATTTTATGTAGAAAAAGCATTTGGGATGTATAAATATCAGATATGACACTTTTATTAACTATAACAATGGCCAAAATATATATCTGTATACCTGATGCACATAAAACTTTCTTGCCTTTTGCAAGTAGCTGTTTTAAGAGAACCATGTCTTATTTTAACCGTTTTAATTTATTTAGTCCAAGAAGATGAAAAGGCTTGGTAGTTTAATTGGGAAATAAATTAATTTAAAAAAATAAATAAATTCAAGACAACTCCCCACATGCCAAAGCTGTTTGGATAGAGATATTGATTTTTTTAATTTTAATTAATAGAGATAAGGCACCATGCTTAATTCTCCCTGCTACCACCATAAACCTAAAGCAACTTACCCATAGGCCAGTTGTCATACACATGTTTGGCAATATCAGCAGCTGAATCATTAGGGGAAAACAAAAACTCTTTTGTTTTTCCACTCACCAAGATGAGTCGCAAGTTGATCTGGACAAGACAAAGAAAAAATGGTCAGTCATCATTGTAAGTAGGCCAATATAATAATCATCACCAACTTTACAGTATTTATATAGCACCTGTTAGGACACATCATCTCAAGGTGCTGTACAATGAAACAAAGTGACAAGTGAATATTAATTAAAATAGGAAATTAAACAAAATGAAAACCTCAAATATAGATGTGAGTTTAAAGATTGAATTGGAAAATGCAAATTGACTTGGAAGATCTGATATAAGCTTGACCACAGCCTTGCGACAACAGAACAGAAAAAAACATTCTGCAAGTGTTCAAAGTCTCATTTGGAGAACTGAAAAAAGGATGTAAGAAATAATGGCTGTTCTTCACCTTCTGGCTTGAAAACGGTCGATTTCAGTGGAAAGAGGAGACTGGCTGTCCATTTTATTTAAGAACCAAGATATGGCGTGCTAGTGTTTAAATGATTAAGTGATGTTCTTGCAACGGTTTCAAATTGCTGCATATGCATGTTCCAAGTTCACTGAACTTGTCAGCTTGCATTTTTATGTAGGGGTGGGTCTTCAAGGTGCTTTTTTACATCATTTGCAGCAGCAGTTCTCTGCTGAAATGTGCTTCTCCAGAACCCTTAAGGACACACTGAAATGCAAACCGATTACCTGAAAGTGAGTACTGAAGACAACTGAATGTAAATTATGAATTAGACTAAATGGTTAGCATACTCATGATCAAGGCATCCTTTGTTGTTTGCAAAAGTCACTGTCTTAAACCTTGACCTAATAAAGGTCAAGAATAAGCCCAAGTAAATCAAAAGTAAATACATATTTTAACATAAAAAATGAATTATACCAATAATCCTAATGTCTACTGGAACACAGTTCCATTGGCAAGAGGAGTATCTGTAAATACAAATGTAAAAATGGTCCTGCAGCTCCTGATGTTAGTAATGTTTGAGGTACCACAGGTTCAGCACTGGCTGGTTATGTCAAGGCATAGACAGGGTTGGTGGTGGAGTCAATGTCACTGTGGCCAGCAAGTTAAACTCTGCAAAAGTCTACTGAACAGTAAACCAAATTTATCTGTAGAAATTACACACAGATGCATGTGGATATTTAAATGCATACAGAAATGCACAGAAATGCAAAAAATTATATTGGATTTCTTACAGTCATGTTATACAGTACTGTCAGTACAATGCAGACTGAACATATCAAAAAAGGGTGCAAAAATTCCTCATTTTAAAAAGGATTGCCTGGCCCGAATCCGGCCTCTTTAAATTACCAAGTAAAATTATTTGAGGTATTAATGTCAAATTATGTATGTGCCAAATCTTAGAATACATGTGTGATGTACATGCCAAGACCAAGCTGACTTCACACAGATTGCACCATTTATGATATATCATTTCAATCGCACTGGTAAGCATTTGTTTGCTAAACACAGACATGCTGTGTCTTCCTACAGTACATTCCTAAAAAAAATAAAGTCTTTGACATAAGGCTGTGTAGAGGAACACATGCAGGACGCTGATACACTTGAGCCATATGATATAACAGTGTTAACAACCAGTAGATTGAAAGTGAGATTGTCCTAAGTACCTTATCAAACCAGATTACCGTGAATGCCTCCGGCAAGCTGATAGCTCACAGCAAAAACACCGTCTTGACTCTTCACCTAATCTGATTTCAGTCCACCTACTCTGTGACTAAAAAGGCAGCAGTCAGCTCCCTACCATTCTGTTTCAATGGGAAAGAGTCTCTTCCAAATTGCTCACAGAAAGCAAATTGTGAAAAAAAAAACATTTTTAACTTTTCATTTTATTGTTTTTATTCCATTTTTACCTCCTACACCCTCTATATGTATGAAGTGCAATGTGACTTTTTTTAGGCACCAGATGTACATGAAAGACCTGAATCATCAGAGGAATGATAGAAAAGGATATTAACTTTGCACTTCAGGCCAGAAAACTGAAGTATTTAGCTTCCTACTCAGATACAATATAGAAGAGAGTGAACAAAGTGTCAAAACTGAAAGAAAAAACAAGATAAAACACATGATGCTGCATTTGTATGGGTCTGCTTATCTATGGACCATGAATGGAAAACCTAGAACATTTATCTCTAATCATGCTAAAATCCAGAAGGTTCCTACTGTATGTAAGATGGATACAAATCAGTTCATCAAATTAATTTTATTTTTAACATTTAAATAAAAACTTGTAGACAATAGGCAGTCAAATGATTTTTTTTTTATATTTGCATATTCAATGAATGAGCAGCTTTGTAAAACAATGTAATTCTTCTATGGCTGTCTCAAAAGATGGTGAGTGCAACATCAGGTACAGTACTTTTTCTAACAAAATAACATTAGTGTTGGTGTTAATGCTGTCTTGTAATTTTTAATTTGTCACTTACAAAATCACCCCCAGCTGCAGATGAAACATAATAGGGAAGTACTTTACTATGCTGTTTTCCTAATTGCCTCAATATGTAAACATCCTAAATATTTTAATGCAAACTGCATTTCTGCACTGAATATAAATTAGTCACAACAGATAGTTGCAAAATATGCCTCTCATTTCCAAAGCTTTTAAAGCTTTTACAGGTCTGCCAGTTCTTCTAAATAACAAGACACATTTTTTTAGATGAACTGGCAGACCTGTAAAAGCACAGGCTTCAAAACTTCCTGATACTTAAGTTAAAAGCTAAAAGGTCTTTAAAATATTTTGAAAATATGTAAACTTTTTTTTCTGCACCCTGATCAGTTTGGTTCAAGTCAAGGAATAGTACAGTAAATGCTGCCATAAAATACTATGGATTTTCTAGCTTTCTTAGTTGAAAGTTGGTTAATTGGTATTCATCCTGTTCTGCTAAAAATTAAGACACTTGTGGTGTCACAATTCCAAACAATACTCCACGATCTGCATATTTCAGAACAAATACATTAGAAGCAGTGCATATTACAGAAAAGAGAGTGAAATCAACAAACCATGTGCTCAGTGTGTACTTTTTGACACCCCCACCCTCTTTTCTCGATAGTATCTTCCTTTCTAAAGGAACAAGAACAAAGCTTAATAGCAAACTAATGATGTCATCATTTTCCCTTGGAAAAGAAATAAGAGACACTACTGATAAAAATCAATATGTACTGTACAGTATGGTGAACAGTGGTGAACACAATAAGTGAAGTAGATCTGAACTGGCCTCTGCTGAATTTGCACTTGAGTATATTGAACCAGGGACCAGCTCCAATGCACAGAAGCAAAGCCCCAGAGAAATTTAGTTTCATTTGGGTAATACTGTAGGGACAAGGCTTCTCCTTTAATGATCTGAAAATTGGCATCATGTAAAATTAGTCTCCGTTGTCTCTGTTTCCACTTGTATTTTTGTACCAAATGCATCTGGTTTCATATTTCGGATTGCACGCAAAAGTAACTTCATAGGAACTGACTTTGTGACTGTTTCAGGAAATTTAAGAATTTAAGAAATGATTTTATTCCTCAAGGAAAATATGACTGAAAGGTGTTTTAACAGCTTGATTTACTGAGATGCAATCATGTGCTGAACCGTAATATCCACAGATTTATCAGCATTTTGCAGCATTTCAATGCCTTTATCTCAGTTGATGGGGTATATTCTGTATCTCAAACTTTAGAGGTCAGATTGTGCTACAATGAGTGGGCATATAATTGCCATTGATTATTTAAACAAGTAAATAATCCATGAAAACTAGTCCCTATTTGCAGAAGCACTCACCCACTGATGTATTTGATGTGACCTGCAGTAAAAGCTTTGGATATAAGGGTGAAAGGCAAAAGGCTATGGAATGCAAATTGATTTTTGAAAAAGTATCTTTTTTCACAAAACCTAATTGTATCTCTTAAGGGAAGGTGGGGGGTTATAAAACTGTTAACATAAAACACTAATATCCTTTCTTTTGGCCAAAAGGTTTGTTTGGCCCACAGGTTGACCAAAATACCAGTATTAAAATGTGAATCATAAATGCATTCAACATCATGACCATGTTCGGCAAAGCAGCTGTTAAACACAAAGTCAAGAATAGGTGTTTTAGTGGCATACAGTGCACATCTCTGTCCATTGACAGATGTTTAAGCAGTCCGCTCTCATGACATTTATTCAATAGAATTACACGAACAGACCATTATGCAACAGTATATTGATGAAAGTGCAATATTAGAAACAACGCTTAAGGCATTGCTTTCTTTAAACCAGTCATGCATCCCCTTTATTAAAAAAACAGTTGTTCAGATATGCACTGTAATTGCTTATCTTGCACACCCTGCTCTTGAATTGTGAAATCCTGTTGAAAACATACAAACACTGAATTTACAAACCTGCTAGCAACACAAAGCAATTCTGCGGAAATAAAAACAATTTCATACCTGGGTAATTATTGTTATGATTCATGAGAAGTTTTGATTAGAAAAGGCACATTGCGTTTCCTATAATAAGCCGCACTTTTTTTGCACGAGTAGCTAAGTGTGAATAACACTGATGAAAGAAGACTATAATACTTTGGCATAAAATATCAATTTGCCCACCAATCCTATTATGAAAAACCCAGGTTTTGGCATTTGTAGTGTTGCCAGAGAATTCTTGCTTCTAGAGGATGGAAACCTGACTTCAAAAGCAGAGTTTCGTTTATAATTCGGGACTGGTGAGTGAGTCGGTTTCGAAATCATTGGGATTCACACTATCAGTCTATAATGGCCATTTAGAAATGGCACAAACGTGTAATATAACCAAACCCCTTGAGATAAGGTAGTCAGTGGTGATGTAATTTACAGCTGTCTGTGTATAGTATGGCACTTCCAGTTTAGTTATTGTTTGTTCGCCATCAGCCAAACTGTATGTCCACATCTTCAGATACTTCAACATGAATATACTCAGTGGCTGTTTAAAAGACAGAATAAGACACAAAAGTAATAAACTAAACCTAACATGTACAGTACAAGCAGAATAGGGTATAATATTGCATAATCCATAATCCTTATTCCACCCAAAGTAACATCTAAATGTCATCTGCACTTTGAATACTTTAAATGATGGTATAGTACAACAATTTTGAGTACTGATCCACAAAGGACAGTTACTTTGTTTTGTTCAGATCTTTCACATCTAGGCTGACGTCTGGAGACAGAATTTTCTCAGCATGATTCTAAGTGATCTGGCAGAATGAGCATAAAAGACATTGTGTACAACTTGCCACTATTTGAAAGCACTTTTGAAATTCTCATGTGATAAATTTATGAACTGCATACATGGATTAACCAAGCGCACAGCCTGAAAGTGTCAGCGAAAAACTAGTTCAAGGCAAAAAAGATGTTGCACTTCACTGAGTGACACAAAAACTGAAATTGGATGTACATTCTAAACCTGTAAACATGAAAAGCAAGAAAAACTAGGGATAGATTTTCAGGCAAGTCAGACAACACATTCATTTACAGGATAAAAGTGCAACACTGTTTGAATCTGTAGACTATTTTAGACAGTACATACACCTAAAACGTTCTACAATACTGTTGGAAAGCAGTATTCTATACACTCTTAGATCTATACTCTCAAAATCAGTAAAAAAACAATTTTCTAGTTTTTTAATACACCTCTTTCCTTTAAAAAAATCAATTGATTTAAATAATAATAATAACAATTGCTTACACTTATATAGTGCTTTTCTGGACACTCCACTCAAAGCGCTAAATGTCCATCAAAACCAGAAAATTATTTTTCCTGTGTCTTTTACTGTTTCAGTTACATATGTTGCATTTAAACTGGTTCCATTGTGTGGAACAGGAGAACATGTCTCATATTGCAGACAACTGCTGAAACTCTTTTCTCATTTTTGATAAATGACATAATGAAATCAAAGATAAATTAGCACAAGCTATACACTAACAGTGTCTGGTCCCCTATAATAACACAAAAAATAAGACTACTCTAATGAAAGGGGTAAGGAGAGAAATGCACTGGATAGCAGAGGTCTGCAGTAAAGAATGATGCTTTGTGTTGAGCAGAGCTGAAAGAAAAAGCCTTCAAATAATCAGACACACGGTCTGCTGTATGACGCAGGAGGGCTTCATGATTAAGAAGGCTGTTTTTTTTTACACATTTTAGATTCATTTTCTAACTCACAGAGGGAAAGAAAGGTTAACCATTTTGGAAACAATTATTGTACCAGTTTCTTCACAAAGCATTTCATGTCATTTGTCACCACTAAATACCACCAGCAAAAGTACATTCTGTTATATTCCTTTCTTAAAACACAAGTTAAATGTAATTGAGCCATTTTAATTGTTTTTACTTTGTACAACAGAGTTGTCATTGCCTAAGAGTTCAGATTTGTCAAATGCAGATGGTCTTCCTTGAAGGTTTACTAAAATGTGGCATAATGTACTGCTTTGTCATTGATTTTCAATTACTGGAGCTCTCCCACTTTCACAGCTGGCTCCCTTGAAGGGCCAGGGGAAAATTAAAAGGTGAAGTATTGTGAAAGGAAAAGCTACTGTATGGCACAGGACTCTAATACAGCACTTCACTATCTGCTTATCTTTATAGTGGGTAAATCTAATCGATCTTGTATGATAAAAAAAAAACTTATATTAAAATAGTAGCCAGAGGGCAGGAATTAAGACTAAGCCACCAAAGAATTGAACAGAGTAGAAGGCTAGGTTTTGTCTGGTTACTTACGTTATTTTCTAAACAATTTTGACAAATCCATTTCCAACAACAAAATTCCAGAAGTTTGAGATACACGAGTATTTAATAAAGTCCTTCAAGACTGTGAGCAATTTGGAGTTCCTACTGCAGACTTTTCTGTTCTTACGTCAATCTCTTACACATGGAAAATTTCAGAAAAACACAAAGAATAGCTAACAGCATTAATATTGGGACAAGCTGTTTAACAATTTTAAAAACAGAGCTTCCTTTCCCTTTACTTTTTTCCCCAGTCAGAAAACTTCCAATCTCTTGCGAAGATGTGTCATTTTCTTGTAATAAGTAAACCAATGGTATAAAAATCAATAGGGACCACCTTCTGCAATTACAAGTTTCTACACTTACTTCATTTGCACTGAATCTGACATACTTGCTATTGTCTATACTCAAAGAGCAATTAACGAATTACTGAAACTAACCAAGTCATATTTCATGTTAAGATGCATCAGTTCAACCACTATAATATCAGCATAATGTTAGCAGGAAGATACGAAGTCTGTGCTAAGGCAGCAACAAAAACCATAGTTACAAAAGTAGATTTGTAGATCACACACATTTAAAAACAGGCAACACTTAACAAGAAATGGGAACAGGCAGAGGTCAGAGAAAGGCTGAATTCACATTGAAGTTACTGCGAGCCAGTTACTCAATAAAGGAAAGGAAAGCAAATACAGGCTAAGCAGTCTAAAAGGTCTCAAATCAAATGGAGTGCACTGCTATTCCATCACATGGCACACCATGCAAGAATAACAGTCAAACACGCCTTGCAGCTGCAACCAAACCTAATAATACAGTTAGGAGAAAAGGCAAACACAGAAACTGACAATTAGTCGTGGTGCTGTAACTCTTAATTTTGTTCACGAGCCACTCCGTTTTAAATATTCAGCAACTGCATTTTCACCTCCCTCAGCCACGAATGTCAAACACAAAGCCCTGGCCTCTTCATCCACAAATCAATCAGTCAATCAAGAGAGCAGCCAAAATGGACAATAATAAAAACAATAAAAGCC
>NW_028291559.1:0-60424 GCF_059453375.1 Lepisosteus platostomus | reverse complement strand
GGAACAGAACACTTTTCAAAACGTGTTTTTCAGCCCGAGATAAACGCGTTTTCTCAACCCTTGGAATCACAGTGTAACTGACTGGCTCAGAAGAGCCCACTGAGTCAGCCCTTAACCCCAGTGTGCAGAAGTTGTCAAAACGTGTTTTTCAGCACAAATAAACACGTTTTGGCAACTTTGGTCACCAACATGTAAGTTATAGGGCAGGAACAGAACACTTTTCAAAACGTGTTTTTCAGCCCGAAATAAACGCGTTTTCTCAACCCTTGGAATCACTGTGTAACTGACTGGCTCAGAAGAGCCCACTGAGTCAGCCCTTAACCCCAGTGTGCAGAAGTTGTCAAAACGTGTTTTTCAGCACAAATAAACACGTTTTGGCAACTTTGGTCACCAACATGTAAGTTATAGGGCAGGAACAGAACACTTTTCAAAACGTGTTTTTCAGCCCGAGATAAACGCGTTTTCTCAACCCTTGGAATCACAGTGTAACTGACTGGCTCAGAAGAGCCCACTGAGTCAGCCCTTAACCCCAGTGTGCAGAAGTTGTCAAAACGTGTTTTTCAGCACAAATAAACACGTTTTGGCAACTTTGGTCACCAACATGTAAGTTATAGGGCAGGAACAGAACACTTTTCAAAACGTGTTTTTCAGCCCGAGATAAACGCGTTTTCTCAACCCTTGGAATCACAGTGTAACTGACTGGCTCAGAAGAGCCCACTGAGTCAGCCCTTAACCCCAGTGTGCAGAAGTTGTCAAAACGTGTTTTTCAGCACAAATAAACACGTTTTGGCAACTTTGGTCACCAACATGTAAGTTATAGGGCAGGAACAGAACACTTTTCAAAACGTGTTTTTCAGCCCGAGATAAACGCGTTTTCTAACCCTTGTAATCACAGTGTAACTGACTGGCTCAGAAGAGCCCACTGAGTCAGCCCTTAACCCCAGTGTGCAGAAGTTGTCAAAACGTGTTTTTCAGCACAAATAAACACGTTTTGGCAACTTTGGTCACCAACATGTAAGTTATAGGGCAGGAACAGCACACTTTTCAAAACGTGTTTTTCAGCCCGAGATAAACGCGTTTTCTCAACCCTTGGAATCACAGTGTAACTGACTGGCTCAGAAGAGCCCACTGAGTCAGCCCTTAACCCCAGTGTGCAGAAGTTGTCAAAACGTGTTTTTCAGCACAAATAAACACGTTTTGGCAACTTTGGTCACCAACATGTAAGTTATAGGGCAGGAACAGAACACTTTTCAAAACGTGTTTTTCAGCCCGAGATAAACGCGTTTTCTCAACCCTTGGAATCACAGTGTAACTGACTGGCTCAGAAGAGCCCACTGAGTCAGCCCTTAACCCCAGTGTGCAGAAGTTGTCAAAACGTGTTTTTCAGCACAAATAAACACGTTTTGGCAACTTTGGTCACCAACATGTAAGTTATAGGGCAGGAACAGCACACTTTTCAAAACGTGTTTTTCAGCCCGAGATAAACGCGTTTTCTCAACCCTTGGAATCACAGTGTAACTGACTGGCTCAGAAGAGCCCACTGAGTCAGCCCTTAACCCCAGTGTGCAGAAGTTGTCAAAACGTGTTTTTCAGCACAAATAAACACGTTTTGGCAACTTTGGTCACCAACATGTAAGTTATAGGGCAGGAACAGCACACTTTTCAAAACGTGTTTTTCAGCCCGAGATAAACGCGTTTTCTCAACCCTTGGAATCACAGTGTAACTGACTGGCTCAGAAGAGCCCACTGAGTCAGCCCTTAACCCCAGTGTGCAGAAGTTGTCAAAACGTGTTTTTCAGCACAAATAAACACGTTTTGGCAACTTTGGTCACCAACATGTAAGTTATAGGGCAGGAACAGAACACTTTTCAAAACGTGTTTTTCAGCCCGAGATAAACGCGTTTTCTCAACCCTTGGAATCACAGTGTAACTGACTGGCTCAGAAGAGCCCACTGAGTCAGCCCTTAACCCCAGTGTGCAGAAGTTGTCAAAACGTGTTTTTCAGCACAAATAAACACGTTTTGGCAACTTTGGTCACCAACATGTAAGTTATAGGGCAGGAACAGCACACTTTTCAAAACGTGTTTTTCAGCCCGAGATAAACGCGTTTTCTCAACCCTTGGAATCACAGTGTAACTGACTGGCTCAGAAGAGCCCACTGAGTCAGCCCTTAACCCCAGTGTGCAGAAGTTGTCAAAACGTGTTTTTCAGCACAAATAAACACGTTTTGGCAACTTTGGTCACCAACATGTAAGTTATAGGGCAGGAACAGAACACTTTTCAAAACGTGTTTTTCAGCCCGAGATAAACGCGTTTTCTCAACCCTTGGAATCACAGTGTAACTGACTGGCTCAGAAGAGCCCACTGAGTCAGCCCTTAACCCCAGTGTGCAGAAGTTGTCAAAACGTGTTTTTCAGCACAAATAAACACGTTTTGGCAACTTTGGTCACCAACATGTAAGTTATAGGGCAGGAACAGAACACTTTTCAAAACGTGTTTTTCAGCCCGAGATAAACGCGTTTTCTCAACCCTTGGAATCACAGTGTAACTGACTGGCTCAGAAGAGCCCACTGAGTCAGCCCTTAACCCCAGTGTGCAGAAGTTGTCAAAACGTGTTTTTCAGCACAAATAAACACGTTTTGGCAACTTTGGTCACCAACATGTAAGTTATAGGGCAGGAACAGAACACTTTTCAAAACGTGTTTTTCAGCCCGAGATAAACGCGTTTTCTCAACCCTTGGAATCACAGTGTAACTGACTGGCTCAGAAGAGCCCACTGAGTCAGCCCTTAACCCCAGTGTGCAGAAGTTGTCAAAACGTGTTTTTCAGCACAAATAAACACGTTTTGGCAACTTTGGTCACCAACATGTAAGTTATAGGGCAGGAACAGAACACTTTTCAAAACGTGTTTTTCAGCCCGAGATAAACGCGTTTTCTCAACCCTTGGAATCACAGTGTAAGTGACTGGCTCAGAAGAGCCCACTGAGTCAGCCCTTAACCCCAGTGTGCAGAAGTTGTCAAAACGTGTTTTTCAGCACAAATAAACACGTTTTGGCAACTTTGGTCACCAACATGTAAGTTATAGGGCAGGAACAGAACACTTTTCAAAACGTGTTTTTCAGCCCGAGATAAACGCGTTTTCTCAACCCTTGGAATCACAGTGTAACTGACTGGCTCAGAAGAGCCCACTGAGTCAGCCCTTAACCCCAGTGTGCAGAAGTTGTCAAAACGTGTTTTTCAGCACAAATAAACACGTTTTGGCAACTTTGGTCACCAACATGTAAGTTATAGGGCAGGAACAGAACACTTTTCAAAACGTGTTTTTCAGCCCGAGATAAACGCGTTTTCTCAACCCTTGGAATCACAGTGTAACTGACTGGCTCAGAAGAGCCCACTGAGTCAGCCCTTAACCCCAGTGTGCAGAAGTTGTCAAAACGTGTTTTTCAGCACAAATAAACACGTTTTGGCAACTTTGGTCACCAACATGTAAGTTATAGGGCAGGAACAGAACACTTTTCAAAACGTGTTTTTCAGCCCGAGATAAACGCGTTTTCTCAACCCTTGGAATCACAGTGTAACTGACTGGCTCAGAAGAGCCCACTGAGTCAGCCCTTAACCCCAGTGTGCAGAAGTTGTCAAAACGTGTTTTTCAGCACAAATAAACACGTTTTGGCAACTTTGGTCACCAACATGTAAGTTATAGGGCAGGAACAGAACACTTTTCAAAACGTGTTTTTCAGCCCGAGATAAACGCGTTTTCTCAACCCTTGGAATCACAGTGTAACTGACTGGCTCAGAAGAGCCCACTGAGTCAGCCCTTAACCCCAGTGTGCAGAAGTTGTCAAAACGTGTTTTTCAGCACAAATAAACACGTTTTGGCAACTTTGGTCACCAACATGTAAGTTATAGGGCAGGAACAGAACACTTTTCAAAACGTGTTTTTCAGCCCGAGATAAACGCGTTTTCTCAACCCTTGGAATCACAGTGTAACTGACTGGCTCAGAAGAGCCCACTGAGTCAGCCCTTAACCCCAGTGTGCAGAAGTTGTCAAAACGTGTTTTTCAGCACAAATAAACACGTTTTGGCAACTTTGGTCACCAACATGTAAGTTATAGGGCAGGAACAGAACACTTTTCAAAACGTGTTTTTCAGCCCGAGATAAACGCGTTTTCTCAACCCTTGGAATCACAGTGTAACTGACTGGCTCAGAAGAGCCCACTGAGTCAGCCCTTAACCCCAGTGTGCAGAAGTTGTCAAAACGTGTTTTTCAGCACAAATAAACACGTTTTGGCAACTTTGGTCACCAACATGTAAGTTATAGGGCAGGAACAGAACACTTTTCAAAACGTGTTTTTCAGCCCGAGATAAACGCGTTTTCTCAACCCTTGGAATCACAGTGTAAGTGACTGGCTCAGAAGAGCCCACTGAGTCAGCCCTTAACCCCAGTGTGCAGAAGTTGTCAAAACGTGTTTTTCAGCACAAATAAACACGTTTTGGCAACTTTGGTCACCAACATGTAAGTTATAGGGCAGGAACAGCACACTTTTCAAAACGTGTTTTTCAGCCCGAGATAAACGCGTTTTCTCAACCCTTGGAATCACAGTGTAACTGACTGGCTCAGAAGAGCCCACTGAGTCAGCCCTTAACCCCAGTGTGCAGAAGTTGTCAAAACGTGTTTTTCAGCACAAATAAACACGTTTTGGCAACTTTGGTCACCAACATGTAAGTTATAGGGCAGGAACAGAACACTTTTCAAAACGTGTTTTTCAGCCCGAGATAAACGCGTTTTCTCAACCCTTGGAATCACAGTGTAACTGACTGGCTCAGAAGAGCCCACTGAGTCAGCCCTTAACCCCAGTGTGCAGAAGTTGTCAAAACGTGTTTTTCAGCACAAATAAACACGTTTTGGCAACTTTGGTCACCAACATGTAAGTTATAGGGCAGGAACAGAACACTTTTCAAAACGTGTTTTTCAGCCCGAGATAAACGCGTTTTCTCAACCCTTGGAATCACAGTGTAACTGACTGGCTCAGAAGAGCCCACTGAGTCAGCCCTTAACCCCAGTGTGCAGAAGTTGTCAAAACGTGTTTTTCAGCACAAATAAAAACGTTTTGGCAACTTTGGTCACCAACATGTAAGTTATAGGGCAGGAACAGAACACTTTTCAAAACGTGTTTTTCAGCCCGAAATAAACGCGTTTTCTCAACCCTTGGAATCACAGTGTAACTGACTGGCTCAGAAGAGCCCACTGAGTCAGCCCTTAAGCCCAGTGTGCAGAAGTTGTCAAAACGTGTTTTTCAGCACAAATAAACACGTTTTGGCAACTTTGGTCACCAACATGTAAGTTATAGGGCAGGAACAGAACACTTTTCAAAACGTGTTTTTCAGCCCGAGATAAACGCGTTTTCTCAACCCTTGGAATCACAGTGTAACTGACTGGCTCAGAAGAGCCCACTGAGTCAGCCCTTAACCCCAGTGTGCAGAAGTTGTCAAAACGTGTTTTTCAGCACAAATAAACACGTTTTGGCAACTTTGGTCACCAACATGTAAGTTATAGGGCAGGAACAGAACACTTTTCAAAACGTGTTTTTCAGCCCGAGATAAACGCGTTTTCTCAACCCTTGGAATCACAGTGTAACTGACTGGCTCAGAAGAGCCCACTGAGTCAGCCCTTAACCCCAGTGTGCAGAAGTTGTCAAAACGTGTTTTTCAGCACAAATAAACACGTTTTGGCAACTTTGGTCACCAACATGTAAGTTATAGGGCAGGAACAGCACACTTTTCAAAACGTGTTTTTCAGCCCGAGATAAACGCGTTTTCTCAACCCTTGGAATCACAGTGTAACTGACTGGCTCAGAAGAGACCACTGAGTCAGCCCTTAACCCCAGTGTGCAGAAGTTGTCAAAACGTGTTTTTCAGCACAAATAAACACGTTTTGGCAACTTTGGTCACCAACATGTAAGTTATAGGGCAGGAACAGAACACTTTTCAAAACGTGTTTTTCAGCCCGAGATAAACGCGTTTTCTCAACCCTTGGAATCACAGTGTAACTGACTGGCTCAGAAGAGCCCACTGAGTCAGCCCTTAACCCCAGTGTGCAGAAGTTGTCAAAACGTGTTTTTCAGCACAAATAAACACGTTTTGGCAACTTTGGTCACCAACATGTAAGTTATAGGGCAGGAACAGAACACTTTTCAAAACGTGTTTTTCAGCCCGAGATAAACGCGTTTTCTCAACCCTTGGAATCACAGTGTAACTGACTGGCTCAGAAGAGCCCACTGAGTCAGCCCTTAACCCCAGTGTGCAGAAGTTGTCAAAACGTGTTTTTCAGCACAAATAAACACGTTTTGGCAACTTTGGTCACCAACATGTAAGTTATAGGGCAGGAACAGAACACTTTTCAAAACGTGTTTTTCAGCCCGAGATAAACGCGTTTTCTCAACCCTTGGAATCACAGTGTAACTGACTGGCTCAGAAGAGCCCACTGAGTCAGCCCTTAACCCCAGTGTGCAGAAGTTGTCAAAACGTGTTTTTCAGCACAAATAAACACGTTTTGGCAACTTTGGTCACCAACATGTAAGTTATAGGGCAGGAACAGAACACTTTTCAAAACGTGTTTTTCAGCCCGAGATAAACGCGTTTTCTCAACCCTTGGAATCACAGTGTAACTGACTGGCTCAGAAGAGCCCACTGAGTCAGCCCTTAACCCCAGTGTGCAGAAGTTGTCAAAACGTGTTTTTCAGCACAAATAAACACGTTTTGGCAACTTTGGTCACCAACATGTAAGTTATAGGGCAGGAACAGAACACTTTTCAAAACGTGTTTTTCAGCCCGAGATAAACGCGTTTTCTCAACCCTTGGAATCACAGTGTAACTGACTGGCTCAGAAGAGCCCACTGAGTCAGCCCTTAACCCCAGTGTGCAGAAGTTGTCAAAACGTGTTTTTCAGCACAAATAAACACGTTTTGGCAACTTTGGTCACCAACATGTAAGTTATAGGGCAGGAACAGAACACTTTTCAAAACGTGTTTTTCAGCCCGAGATAAACGCGTTTTCTCAACCCTTGGAATCACAGTGTAACTGACTGGCTCAGAAGAGCCCACTGAGTCAGCCCTTAACCCCAGTGTGCAGAAGTTGTCAAAACGTGTTTTTCAGCACAAATAAACACGTTTTGGCAACTTTGGTCACCAACATGTAAGTTATAGGGCAGGAACAGAACACTTTTCAAAACGTGTTTTTCAGCCCGAGATAAACGCGTTTTCTCAACCCTTGGAATCACAGTGTAACTGACTGGCTCAGAAGAGCCCACTGAGTCAGCCCTTAACCCCAGTGTGCAGAAGTTGTCAAAACGTGTTTTTCAGCACAAATAAACACGTTTTGGCAACTTTGGTCACCAACATGTAAGTTATAGGGCAGGAACAGAACACTTTTCAAAACGTGTTTTTCAGCCCGAGATAAACGCGTTTTCTCAACCCTTGGAATCACAGTGTAAGTGACTGGCTCAGAAGAGCCCACTGAGTCAGCCCTTAACCCCAGTGTGCAGAAGTTGTCAAAACGTGTTTTTCAGCACAAATAAACACGTTTTGGCAACTTTGGTCACCAACATGTAAGTTATAGGGCAGGAACAGCACACTTTTCAAAACCTGTTTTTCAGCCCGAGATAAACGCGTTTTCTCAACCCTTGGAATCACAGTGTAACTGACTGGCTCAGAAGAGCCCACTGAGTCAGCCCTTAACCCCAGTGTGCAGAAGTTGTCAAAACGTGTTATTCAGCACAAATAAACACGTTTTGGCAACTTTGGTCACCAACATGTAAGTTATAGGGCAGGAACAGAACACTTTTCAAAACGTGTTTTTCAGCCCGAGATAAACGCGTTTTCTCAACCCTTGGAATCACAGTGTAACTGACTGGCTCAGAAGAGCCCACTGAGTCAGCCCTTAACCCCAGTGTGCAGAAGTTGTCAAAACGTGTTTTTCAGCACAAATAAACACGTTTTGGCAACTTTGGTCACCAACATGTAAGTTATAGGGCAGGAACAGAACACTTTTCAAAACGTGTTTTTCAGCCCGAGATAAACGCGTTTTCTCAACCCTTGGAATCACAGTGTAAGTGACTGGCTCAGAAGAGCCCACTGAGTCAGCCCTTAACCCCAGTGTGCAGAAGTTGTCAAAACGTGTTTTTCAGCACAAATAAAAACGTTTTGGCAACTTTGGTCACCAACATGTAAGTTATAGGGCAGGAACAGAACACTTTTCAAAACGTGTTTTTCAGCCCGAAATAAACGCGTTTTCTCAACCCTTGGAATCACAGTGTAACTGACTGGCTCAGAAGAGCCCACTGAGTCAGCCCTTAACCCCAGTGTGCAGAAGTTGTCAAAACGTGTTTTTCAGCACAAATAAACACGTTTTGGCAACTTTGGTCACCAACATGTAAGTTATAGGGCAGGAACAGAACACTTTTCAAAACGTGTTTTTCAGCCCGAGATAAACGCGTTTTCTCAACCCTTGGAATCACAGTGTAACTGACTGGCTCAGAAGAGCCCACTGAGTCAGCCCTTAACCCCAGTGTGCAGAAGTTGTCAAAACGTGTTTTTCAGCACAAATAAAAACGTTTTGGCAACTTTGGTCACCAACATGTAAGTTATAGGGCAGGAACAGAACACTTTTCAAAACGTGTTTTTCAGCCCGAAATAAACGCGTTTTCTCAACCCTTGGAATCACAGTGTAACTGACTGGCTCAGAAGAGCCCACTGAGTCAGCCCTTAACCCCAGTGTTTAGAAGTTGTCAAAACGTGTTTTTCAGCACAAATAAACACGTTTTGGCAACTTTGGTCACCAACATGTAAGTTATAGGGCAGGAACAGAACACTTTTCAAAACGTGTTTTTCAGCCCGAGATAAACGCGTTTTCTCAACCCTTGGAATCACAGTGTAACTGACTGGCTCAGAAGAGCCCACTGAGTCAGCCCTTAACCCCAGTGTGCAGAAGTTGTCAAAACGTGTTATTCAGCACAAATAAACACGTTTTGGCAACTTTGGTCACCAACATGTAAGTTATAGGGCAGGAACAGAACACTTTTCAAAACGTGTTTTTCAGCCCGAGATAAACGCGTTTTCTCAACCCTTGGAATCACAGTGTAACTGACTGGCTCAGAAGAGCCCACTGAGTCAGCCCTTAACCCCAGTGTGCAGAAGTTGTCAAAACGTGTTTTTCAGCACAAATAAACACGTTTTGGCAACTTTGGTCACCAACATGTAAGTTATAGGGCAGGAACAGAACACTTTTCAAAACGTGTTTTTCAGCCCGAGATAAACGCGTTTTCTCAACCCTTGGAATCACAGTGTAAGTGACTGGCTCAGAAGAGCCCACTGAGTCAGCCCTTAACCCCAGTGTGCAGAAGTTGTCAAAACGTGTTTTTCAGCACAAATAAAAACGTTTTGGCAACTTTGGTCACCAACATGTAAGTTATAGGGCAGGAACAGAACACTTTTCAAAACGTGTTTTTCAGCCCGAAATAAACGCGTTTTCTCAACCCTTGGAATCACAGTGTAACTGACTGGCTCAGAAGAGCCCACTGAGTCAGCCCTTAACCCCAGTGTGCAGAAGTTGTCAAAACGTGTTTTTCAGCACAAATAAACACGTTTTGGCAACTTTGGTCACCAACATGTAAGTTATAGGGCAGGAACAGAACACTTTTCAAAACGTGTTTTTCAGCCCGAGATAAACGCGTTTTCTCAACCCTTGGAATCACAGTGTAACTGACTGGCTCAGAAGAGCCCACTGAGTCAGCCCTTAACCCCAGTGTGCAGAAGTTGTCAAAACGTGTTTTTCAGCACAAATAAAAACGTTTTGGCAACTTTGGTCACCAACATGTAAGTTATAGGGCAGGAACAGAACACTTTTCAAAACGTGTTTTTCAGCCCGAAATAAACGCGTTTTCTCAACCCTTGGAATCACAGTGTAACTGACTGGCTCAGAAGAGCCCACTGAGTCAGCCCTTAACCCCAGTGTGCAGAAGTTGTCAAAACGTGTTTTTCAGCACAAATAAACACGTTTTGGCAACTTTGGTCACCAACATGTAAGTTATAGGGCAGGAACAGAACACTTTTCAAAACGTGTTTTTCAGCCCGAGATAAACGCGTTTTCTCAACCCTTGGAATCACAGTGTAACTGACTGGCTCAGAAGAGCCCACTGAGTCAGCCCTTAACCCCAGTGTGCAGAAGTTGTCAAAACGTATTTTTCAGCACAAATAAACACGTTTTGGCAACTTTGGTCACCAACATGTAAGTTATAGGGCAGGAACAGAACACTTTTCAAAACGTGTTTTTCAGCCCGAGATAAACGCGTTTTCTCAACCCTTGGAATCACAGTGTAACTGACTGGCTCAGAAGAGCCCACTGAGTCAGCCCTTAACCCCAGTGTGCAGAAGTTGTCAAAACGTGTTTTTCAGCACAAATAAAAACGTTTTGGCAACTTTGGTCACCAACATGTAAGTTATAGGGCAGGAACAGAACACTTTTCAAAACGTGTTTTTCAGCCCGAAATAAACGCGTTTTCTCAACCCTTGGAATCACAGTGTAACTGACTGGCTCAGAAGAGCCCACTGAGTCAGCCCTTAACCCCAGTGTGCAGAAGTTGTCAAAACGTGTTTTTCAGCACAAATAAACACGTTTTGGCAACTTTGGTCACCAACATGTAAGTTATAGGGCAGGAACAGAACACTTTTCAAAACGTGTTTTTCAGCCCGAGATAAACGCGTTTTCTCAACCCTTGGAATCACAGTGTAACTGACTGGCTCAGAAGAGCCCACTGAGTCAGCCCTTAACCCCAGTGTGCAGAAGTTGTCAAAACGTATTTTTCAGCACAAATAAACACGTTTTGGCAACTTTGGTCACCAACATGTAAGTTATAGGGCAGGAACAGAACACTTTTCAAAACGTGTTTTTCAGCCCGAGATAAACGCGTTTTCTCAACCCTTGGAATCACAGTGTAACTGACTGGCTCAGAAGAGCCCACTGAGTCAGCCCTTAAGCCCAGTGTGCAGAAGTTGTCAAAACGTGTTTTTCAGCACAAATAAACACGTTTTGGCAACTTTGGTCACCAACATGTAAGTTATAGGGCAGGAACAGAACACTTTTCAAAACGTGTTTTTCAGCCCGAGATAAACGCGTTTTCTCAACCCTTGGAATCACAGTGTAACTGACTGGCTCAGAAGAGCCCACTGAGTCAGCCCTTAACCCCAGTGTGCAGAAGTTGTCAAAACGTGTTTTTCAGCACAAATAAACACGTTTTGGCAACTTTGGTCACCAACATGTAAGTTATAGGGCAGGAACAGAACACTTTTCAAAACGTGTTTTTCAGCCCGAGATAAACGCGTTTTCTCAACCCTTGGAATCACAGTGTAACTGACTGGCTCAGAAGAGCCCACTGAGTCAGCCCTTAACCCCAGTGTGCAGAAGTTGTCAAAACGTGTTTTTCAGCACAAATAAACACGTTTTGGCAACTTTGGTCACCAACATGTAAGTTATAGGGCAGGAACAGAACACTTTTCAAAACGTGTTTTTCAGCCCGAGATAAACGCGTTTTCTCAACCCTTGGAATCACAGTGTAACTGACTGGCTCAGAAGAGCCCACTGAGTCAGCCCTTAACCCCAGTGTGCAGAAGTTGTCAAAACGTGTTTTTCAGCACAAATAAACACGTTTTGGCAACTTTGGTCACCAACATGTAAGTTATAGGGCAGGAACAGAACACTTTTCAAAACGTGTTTTTCAGCCCGAGATAAACGCGTTTTCTCAACCCTTGGAATCACAGTGTAACTGACTGGCTCAGAAGAGCCCACTGAGTCAGCCCTTAACCCCAGTGTGCAGAAGTTGTCAAAACGTGTTTTTCAGCACAAATAAACACGTTTTGGCAACTTTGGTCACCAACATGTAAGTTATAGGGCAGGAACAGAACACTTTTCAAAACGTGTTTTTCAGCCCGAGATAAACGCGTTTTCTCAACCCTTGGAATCACAGTGTAACTGACTGGCTCAGAAGAGCCCACTGAGTCAGCCCTTAACCCCAGTGTGCAGAAGCTGTCAAAACGTGTTTTTCAGCACAAATAAACACGTTTTGGCAACTTTGGTCACCAACATGTAAGTTATAGGGCAGGAACAGAACACTTTTCAAAACGTGTTTTTCAGCCCGAGATAAACGCGTTTTCTAACCCTTGTAATCACAGTGTAACTGACTGGCTCAGAAGAGCCCACTGAGTCAGCCCTTAACCCCAGTGTGCAGAAGTTGTCAAAACGTGTTTTTCAGCACAAATAAACACGTTTTGGCAACTTTGGTCACCAACATGTAAGTTATAGGGCAGGAACAGCACACTTTTCAAAACGTGTTTTTCAGCCCGAGATAAACGCGTTTTCTCAACCCTTGGAATCACAGTGTAACTGACTGGCTCAGAAGAGCCCACTGAGTCAGCCCTTAACCCCAGTGTGCAGAAGTTGTCAAAACGTGTTTTTCAGCACAAATAAACACGTTTTGGCAACTTTGGTCACCAACATGTAAGTTATAGGGCAGGAACAGAACACTTTTCAAAACGTGTTTTTCAGCCCGAGATAAACGCGTTTTCTCAACCCTTGGAATCACAGTGTAACTGACTGGCTCAGAAGAGCCCACTGAGTCAGCCCTTAACCCCAGTGTGCAGAAGTTGTCAAAACGTGTTTTTCAGCACAAATAAACACGTTTTGGCAACTTTGGTCACCAACATGTAAGTTATAGGGCAGGTTCAGAACACTTTTCAAAACGTGTTTTTCAGCCCGAGATAAACGCGTTTTCTCAACCCTTGGAATCACAGTGTAACTGACTGGCTCAGAAGAGCCCACTGAGTCAGCCCTTAACCCCAGTGTGCAGAAGTTGTCAAAACGTGTTTTTCAGCACAAATAAACACGTTTTGGCAACTTTGGTCACCAACATGTAAGTTATAGGGCAGGAACAGAACACTTTTCAAAACGTGTTTTTCAGCCCGAGATAAACGCGTTTTCTCAACCCTTGGAATCACAGTGTAACTGACTGGCTCAGAAGAGCCCACTGAGTCAGCCCTTAACCCCAGTGTGCAGAAGTTGTCAAAACGTGTTTTTCAGCACAAATAAACACGTTTTGGCAACTTTGGTCACCAACATGTAAGTTATAGGGCAGGAACAGAACACTTTTCAAAACGTGTTTTTCAGCCCGAGATAAACGCGTTTTCTCAACCCTTGGAATCACAGTGTAACTGACTGGCTCAGAAGAGCCCACTGAGTCAGCCCTTAACCCCAGTGTGCAGAAGTTGTCAAAACGTGTTTTTCAGCACAAATAAACACGTTTTGGCAACTTTGGTCACCAACATGTAAGTTATAGGGCAGGAACAGAACACTTTTCAAAACGTGTTTTTCAGCCCGAGATAAACGCGTTTTCTCAACCCTTGGAATCACAGTGTAAGTGACTGGCTCAGAAGAGCCCACTGAGTCAGCCCTTAACCCCAGTGTGCAGAAGTTGTCAAAACGTGTTTTTCAGCACAAATAAACACGTTTTGGCAACTTTGGTCACCAACATGTAAGTTATAGGGCAGGAACAGCACACTTTTCAAAACCTGTTTTTCAGCCCGAGATAAACGCGTTTTCTCAACCCTTGGAATCACAGTGTAACTGACTGGCTCAGAAGAGCCCACTGAGTCAGCCCTTAACCCCAGTGTGCAGAAGTTGTCAAAACGTGTTATTCAGCACAAATAAACACGTTTTGGCAACTTTGGTCACCAACATGTAAGTTATAGGGCAGGAACAGAACACTTTTCAAAACGTGTTTTTCAGCCCGAGATAAACGCGTTTTCTCAACCCTTGGAATCACAGTGTAACTGACTGGCTCAGAAGAGCCCACTGAGTCAGCCCTTAACCCCAGTGTGCAGAAGTTGTCAAAACGTGTTTTTCAGCACAAATAAACACGTTTTGGCAACTTTGGTCACCAACATGTAAGTTATAGGGCAGGAACAGAACACTTTTCAAAACGTGTTTTTCAGCCCGAGATAAACGCGTTTTCTCAACCCTTGGAATCACAGTGTAAGTGACTGGCTCAGAAGAGCCCACTGAGTCAGCCCTTAACCCCAGTGTGCAGAAGTTGTCAAAACGTGTTTTTCAGCACAAATAAAAACGTTTTGGCAACTTTGGTCACCAACATGTAAGTTATAGGGCAGGAACAGAACACTTTTCAAAACGTGTTTTTCAGCCCGAAATAAACGCGTTTTCTCAACCCTTGGAATCACAGTGTAACTGACTGGCTCAGAAGAGCCCACTGAGTCAGCCCTTAACCCCAGTGTGCAGAAGTTGTCAAAACGTGTTTTTCAGCACAAATAAACACGTTTTGGCAACTTTGGTCACCAACATGTAAGTTATAGGGCAGGAACAGAACACTTTTCAAAACGTGTTTTTCAGCCCGAGATAAACGCGTTTTCTCAACCCTTGGAATCACAGTGTAACTGACTGGCTCAGAAGAGCCCACTGAGTCAGCCCTTAACCCCAGTGTGCAGAAGTTGTCAAAACGTGTTTTTCAGCACAAATAAAAACGTTTTGGCAACTTTGGTCACCAACATGTAAGTTATAGGGCAGGAACAGAACACTTTTCAAAACGTGTTTTTCAGCCCGAAATAAACGCGTTTTCTCAACCCTTGGAATCACAGTGTAACTGACTGGCTCAGAAGAGCCCACTGAGTCAGCCCTTAACCCCAGTGTGCAGAAGTTGTCAAAACGTGTTTTTCAGCACAAATAAACACGTTTTGGCAACTTTGGTCACCAACATGTAAGTTATAGGGCAGGAACAGAACACTTTTCAAAACGTGTTTTTCAGCCCGAGATAAACGCGTTTTCTCAACCCTTGGAATCACAGTGTAACTGACTGGCTCAGAAGAGCCCACTGAGTCAGCCCTTAACCCCAGTGTGCAGAAGTTGTCAAAACGTGTTATTCAGCACAAATAAACACGTTTTGGCAACTTTGGTCACCAACATGTAAGTTATAGGGCAGGAACAGAACACTTTTCAAAACGTGTTTTTCAGCCCGAGATAAACGCGTTTTCTCAACCCTTGGAATCACAGTGTAACTGACTGGCTCAGAAGAGCCCACTGAGTCAGCCCTTAACCCCAGTGTGCAGAAGTTGTCAAAACGTGTTTTTCAGCACAAATAAACACGTTTTGGCAACTTTGGTCACCAACATGTAAGTTATAGGGCAGGAACAGAACACTTTTCAAAACGTGTTTTTCAGCCCGAGATAAACGCGTTTTCTCAACCCTTGGAATCACAGTGTAAGTGACTGGCTCAGAAGAGCCCACTGAGTCAGCCCTTAACCCCAGTGTGCAGAAGTTGTCAAAACGTGTTTTTCAGCACAAATAAAAACGTTTTGGCAACTTTGGTCACCAACATGTAAGTTATAGGGCAGGAACAGAACACTTTTCAAAACGTGTTTTTCAGCCCGAAATAAACGCGTTTTCTCAACCCTTGGAATCACAGTGTAACTGACTGGCTCAGAAGAGCCCACTGAGTCAGCCCTTAACCCCAGTGTGCAGAAGTTGTCAAAACGTGTTTTTCAGCACAAATAAACACGTTTTGGCAACTTTGGTCACCAACATGTAAGTTATAGGGCAGGAACAGAACACTTTTCAAAACGTGTTTTTCAGCCCGAGATAAACGCGTTTTCTCAACCCTTGGAATCACAGTGTAACTGACTGGCTCAGAAGAGCCCACTGAGTCAGCCCTTAACCCCAGTGTGCAGAAGTTGTCAAAACGTGTTTTTCAGCACAAATAAAAACGTTTTGGCAACTTTGGTCACCAACATGTAAGTTATAGGGCAGGAACAGAACACTTTTCAAAACGTGTTTTTCAGCCCGAAATAAACGCGTTTTCTCAACCCTTGGAATCACAGTGTAACTGACTGGCTCAGAAGAGCCCACTGAGTCAGCCCTTAACCCCAGTGTGCAGAAGTTGTCAAAACGTGTTTTTCAGCACAAATAAACACGTTTTGGCAACTTTGGTCACCAACATGTAAGTTATAGGGCAGGAACAGAACACTTTTCAAAACGTGTTTTTCAGCCCGAGATAAACGCGTTTTCTCAACCCTTGGAATCACAGTGTAACTGACTGGCTCAGAAGAGCCCACTGAGTCAGCCCTTAACCCCAGTGTGCAGAAGTTGTCAAAACGTATTTTTCAGCACAAATAAACACGTTTTGGCAACTTTGGTCACCAACATGTAAGTTATAGGGCAGGAACAGAACACTTTTCAAAACGTGTTTTTCAGCCCGAGATAAACGCGTTTTCTCAACCCTTGGAATCACAGTGTAACTGACTGGCTCAGAAGAGCCCACTGAGTCAGCCCTTAAGCCCAGTGTGCAGAAGTTGTCAAAACGTGTTTTTCAGCACAAATAAACACGTTTTGGCAACTTTGGTCACCAACATGTAAGTTATAGGGCAGGAACAGAACACTTTTCAAAACGTGTTTTTCAGCCCGAGATAAACGCGTTTTCTCAACCCTTGGAATCACAGTGTAACTGACTGGCTCAGAAGAGCCCACTGAGTCAGCCCTTAACCCCAGTGTGCAGAAGTTGTCAAAACGTGTTTTTCAGCACAAATAAACACGTTTTGGCAACTTTGGTCACCAACATGTAAGTTATAGGGCAGGAACAGAACACTTTTCAAAACGTGTTTTTCAGCCCGAGATAAACGCGTTTTCTCAACCCTTGGAATCACAGTGTAACTGACTGGCTCAGAAGAGCCCACTGAGTCAGCCCTTAACCCCAGTGTGCAGAAGTTGTCAAAACGTGTTTTTCAGCACAAATAAACACGTTTTGGCAACTTTGGTCACCAACATGTAAGTTATAGGGCAGGAACAGAACACTTTTCAAAACGTGTTTTTCAGCCCGAGATAAACGCGTTTTCTCAACCCTTGGAATCACAGTGTAACTGACTGGCTCAGAAGAGCCCACTGAGTCAGCCCTTAACCCCAGTGTGCAGAAGTTGTCAAAACGTGTTTTTCAGCACAAATAAACACGTTTTGGCAACTTTGGTCACCAACATGTAAGTTATAGGGCAGGAACAGAACACTTTTCAAAACGTGTTTTTCAGCCCGAGATAAACGCGTTTTCTCAACCCTTGGAATCACAGTGTAACTGACTGGCTCAGAAGAGCCCACTGAGTCAGCCCTTAACCCCAGTGTGCAGAAGTTGTCAAAACGTGTTTTTCAGCACAAATAAACACGTTTTGGCAACTTTGGTCACCAACATGTAAGTTATAGGGCAGGAACAGAACACTTTTCAAAACGTGTTTTTCAGCCCGAGATAAACGCGTTTTCTCAACCCTTGGAATCACAGTGTAACTGACTGGCTCAGAAGAGCCCACTGAGTCAGCCCTTAACCCCAGTGTGCAGAAGCTGTCAAAACGTGTTTTTCAGCACAAATAAACACGTTTTGGCAACTTTGGTCACCAACATGTAAGTTATAGGGCAGGAACAGAACACTTTTCAAAACGTGTTTTTCAGCCCGAGATAAACGCGTTTTCTAACCCTTGTAATCACAGTGTAACTGACTGGCTCAGAAGAGCCCACTGAGTCAGCCCTTAACCCCAGTGTGCAGAAGTTGTCAAAACGTGTTTTTCAGCACAAATAAACACGTTTTGGCAACTTTGGTCACCAACATGTAAGTTATAGGGCAGGAACAGCACACTTTTCAAAACGTGTTTTTCAGCCCGAGATAAACGCGTTTTCTCAACCCTTGGAATCACAGTGTAACTGACTGGCTCAGAAGAGCCCACTGAGTCAGCCCTTAACCCCAGTGTGCAGAAGTTGTCAAAACGTGTTTTTCAGCACAAATAAACACGTTTTGGCAACTTTGGTCACCAACATGTAAGTTATAGGGCAGGAACAGAACACTTTTCAAAACGTGTTTTTCAGCCCGAGATAAACGCGTTTTCTCAACCCTTGGAATCACAGTGTAACTGACTGGCTCAGAAGAGCCCACTGAGTCAGCCCTTAACCCCAGTGTGCAGAAGTTGTCAAAACGTGTTTTTCAGCACAAATAAACACGTTTTGGCAACTTTGGTCACCAACATGTAAGTTATAGGGCAGGTTCAGAACACTTTTCAAAACGTGTTTTTCAGCCCGAGATAAACGCGTTTTCTCAACCCTTGGAATCACAGTGTAACTGACTGGCTCAGAAGAGCCCACTGAGTCAGCCCTTAACCCCAGTGTGCAGAAGTTGTCAAAACGTGTTTTTCAGCACAAATAAACACGTTTTGGCAACTTTGGTCACCAACATGTAAGTTATAGGGCAGGAACAGAACACTTTTCAAAACGTGTTTTTCAGCCCGAGATAAACGCGTTTTCTCAACCCTTGGAATCACAGTGTAACTGACTGGCTCAGAAGAGCCCACTGAGTCAGCCCTTAACCCCAGTGTGCAGAAGTTGTCAAAACGTGTTTTTCAGCACAAATAAACACGTTTTGGCAACTTTGGTCACCAACATGTAAGTTATAGGGCAGGAACAGAACACTTTTCAAAACGTGTTTTTCAGCCCGAGATAAACGCGTTTTCTCAACCCTTGGAATCACAGTGTAACTGACTGGCTCAGAAGAGCCCACTGAGTCAGCCCTTAACCCCAGTGTGCAGAAGTTGTCAAAACGTGTTTTTCAGCACAAATAAACACGTTTTGGCAACTTTGGTCACCAACATGTAAGTTATAGGGCAGGAACAGAACACTTTTCAAAACGTGTTTTTCAGCCCGAGATAAACGCGTTTTCTCAACCCTTGGAATCACAGTGTAACTGACTGGCTCAGAAGAGCCCACTGAGTCAGCCCTTAACCCCAGTGTGCAGAAGTTGTCAAAACGTGTTTTTCAGCACAAATAAACACGTTTTGGCAACTTTGGTCACCAACATGTAAGTTATAGGGCAGGAACAGAACACTTTTCAAAACGTGTTTTTCAGCCCGAGATAAACGCGTTTTCTCAACCCTTGGAATCACAGTGTAAGTGACTGGCTCAGAAGAGCCCACTGAGTCAGCCCTTAACCCCAGTGTGCAGAAGTTGTCAAAACGTGTTTTTCAGCACAAATAAACACGTTTTGGCAACTTTGGTCACCAACATGTAAGTTATAGGGCAGGAACAGAACACTTTTCAAAACGTGTTTTTCAGCCCGAGATAAACGCGTTTTCTCAACCCTTGGAATCACAGTGTAACTGACTGGCTCAGAAGAGCCCACTGAGTCAGCCCTTAACCCCAGTGTGCAGAAGTTGTCAAAACGTGTTTTTCAGCACAAATAAACACGTTTTGGCAACTTTGGTCACCAACATGTAAGTTATAGGGCAGGAACAGAACACTTTTCAAAACGTGTTTTTCAGCCCGAGATAAACGCGTTTTCTCAACCCTTGGAATCACAGTGTAACTGACTGGCTCAGAAGAGCCCACTGAGTCAGCCCTTAACCCCAGTGTGCAGAAGTTGTCAAAACGTGTTTTTCAGCACAAATAAACACGTTTTGGCAACTTTGGTCACCAACATGTAAGTTATAGGGCAGGAACAGAACACTTTTCAAAACGTGTTTTTCAGCCCGAGATAAACGCGTTTTCTCAACCCTTGGAATCACAGTGTAAGTGACTGGCTCAGAAGAGCCCACTGAGTCAGCCCTTAACCCCAGTGTGCAGAAGTTGTCAAAACGTGTTTTTCAGCACAAATAAACACGTTTTGGCAACTTTGGTCACCAACATGTAAGTTATAGGGCAGGAACAGCACACTTTTCAAAACGTGTTTTTCAGCCCGAGATAAACGCGTTTTCTCAACCCTTGGAATCACAGTGTAACTGACTGGCTCAGAAGAGCCCACTGAGTCAGCCCTTAACCCCAGTGTGCAGAAGTTGTCAAAACGTGTTTTTCAGCACAAATAAACACGTTTTGGCAACTTTGGTCACCAACATGTAAGTTATAGGGCAGGAACAGAACACTTTTCAAAACGTGTTTTTCAGCCCGAGATAAACGCGTTTTCTCAACCCTTGGAATCACAGTGTAACTGACTGGCTCAGAAGAGCCCACTGAGTCAGCCCTTAACCCCAGTGTGCAGAAGTTGTCAAAACGTGTTTTTCAGCACAAATAAACACGTTTTGGCAACTTTGGTCACCAACATGTAAGTTATAGGGCAGGAACAGAACACTTTTCAAAACGTGTTTTTCAGCCCGAGATAAACGCGTTTTCTCAACCCTTGGAATCACAGTGTAACTGACTGGCTCAGAAGAGCCCACTGAGTCAGCCCTTAACCCCAGTGTGCAGAAGTTGTCAAAACGTGTTTTTCAGCACAAATAAAAACGTTTTGGCAACTTTGGTCACCAACATGTAAGTTATAGGGCAGGAACAGAACACTTTTCAAAACGTGTTTTTCAGCCCGAAATAAACGCGTTTTCTCAACCCTTGGAATCACAGTGTAACTGACTGGCTCAGAAGAGCCCACTGAGTCAGCCCTTAAGCCCAGTGTGCAGAAGTTGTCAAAACGTGTTTTTCAGCACAAATAAACACGTTTTGGCAACTTTGGTCACCAACATGTAAGTTATAGGGCAGGAACAGAACACTTTTCAAAACGTGTTTTTCAGCCCGAGATAAACGCGTTTTCTCAACCCTTGGAATCACAGTGTAACTGACTGGCTCAGAAGAGCCCACTGAGTCAGCCCTTAACCCCAGTGTGCAGAAGTTGTCAAAACGTGTTTTTCAGCACAAATAAACACGTTTTGGCAACTTTGGTCACCAACATGTAAGTTATAGGGCAGGAACAGAACACTTTTCAAAACGTGTTTTTCAGCCCGAGATAAACGCGTTTTCTCAACCCTTGGAATCACAGTGTAACTGACTGGCTCAGAAGAGCCCACTGAGTCAGCCCTTAACCCCAGTGTGCAGAAGTTGTCAAAACGTGTTTTTCAGCACAAATAAACACGTTTTGGCAACTTTGGTCACCAACATGTAAGTTATAGGGCAGGAACAGCACACTTTTCAAAACGTGTTTTTCAGCCCGAGATAAACGCGTTTTCTCAACCCTTGGAATCACAGTGTAACTGACTGGCTCAGAAGAGCCCACTGAGTCAGCCCTTAACCCCAGTGTGCAGAAGTTGTCAAAACGTGTTTTTCAGCACAAATAAACACGTTTTGGCAACTTTGGTCACCAACATGTAAGTTATAGGGCAGGAACAGAACACTTTTCAAAACGTGTTTTTCAGCCCGAGATAAACGCGTTTTCTCAACCCTTGGAATCACAGTGTAACTGACTGGCTCAGAAGAGCCCACTGAGTCAGCCCTTAACCCCAGTGTGCAGAAGTTGTCAAAACGTGTTTTTCAGCACAAATAAACACGTTTTGGCAACTTTGGTCACCAACATGTAAGTTATAGGGCAGGAACAGAACACTTTTCAAAACGTGTTTTTCAGCCCGAGATAAACGCGTTTTCTCAACCCTTGGAATCACAGTGTAACTGACTGGCTCAGAAGAGCCCACTGAGTCAGCCCTTAACCCCAGTGTGCAGAAGTTGTCAAAACGTGTTTTTCAGCACAAATAAACACGTTTTGGCAACTTTGGTCACCAACATGTAAGTTATAGGGCAGGAACAGAACACTTTTCAAAACGTGTTTTTCAGCCCGAGATAAACGCGTTTTCTCAACCCTTGGAATCACAGTGTAACTGACTGGCTCAGAAGAGCCCACTGAGTCAGCCCTTAACCCCAGTGTGCAGAAGTTGTCAAAACGTGTTTTTCAGCACAAATAAACACGTTTTGGCAACTTTGGTCACCAACATGTAAGTTATAGGGCAGGAACAGAACACTTTTCAAAACGTGTTTTTCAGCCCGAGATAAACGCGTTTTCTCAACCCTTGGAATCACAGTGTAACTGACTGGCTCAGAAGAGCCCACTGAGTCAGCCCTTAACCCCAGTGTGCAGAAGTTGTCAAAACGTGTTTTTCAGCACAAATAAACACGTTTTGGCAACTTTGGTCACCAACATGTAAGTTATAGGGCAGGAACAGAACACTTTTCAAAACGTGTTTTTCAGCCCGAGATAAACGCGTTTTCTCAACCCTTGGAATCACAGTGTAACTGACTGGCTCAGAAGAGCCCACTGAGTCAGCCCTTAACCCCAGTGTGCAGAAGTTGTCAAAACGTGTTTTTCAGCACAAATAAACACGTTTTGGCAACTTTGGTCACCAACATGTAAGTTATAGGGCAGGAACAGAACACTTTTCAAAACGTGTTTTTCAGCCCGAGATAAACGCGTTTTCTCAACCCTTGGAATCACAGTGTAACTGACTGGCTCAGAAGAGCCCACTGAGTCAGCCCTTAACCCCAGTGTGCAGAAGTTGTCAAAACGTGTTTTTCAGCACAAATAAACACGTTTTGGCAACTTTGGTCACCAACATGTAAGTTATAGGGCAGGAACAGAACACTTTTCAAAACGTGTTTTTCAGCCCGAGATAAACGCGTTTTCTCAACCCTTGGAATCACAGTGTAAGTGACTGGCTCAGAAGAGCCCACTGAGTCAGCCCTTAACCCCAGTGTGCAGAAGTTGTCAAAACGTGTTTTTCAGCACAAATAAACACGTTTTGGCAACTTTGGTCACCAACATGTAAGTTATAGGGCAGGAACAGCACACTTTTCAAAACCTGTTTTTCAGCCCGAGATAAACGCGTTTTCTCAACCCTTGGAATCACAGTGTAACTGACTGGCTCAGAAGAGCCCACTGAGTCAGCCCTTAACCCCAGTGTGCAGAAGTTGTCAAAACGTGTTTTTCAGCACAAATAAACACGTTTTGGCAACTTTGGTCACCAACATGTAAGTTATAGGGCAGGAACAGAACACTTTTCAAAACGTGTTTTTCAGCCCGAGATAAACGCGTTTTCTCAACCCTTGGAATCACAGTGTAACTGACTGGCTCAGAAGAGCCCACTGAGTCAGCCCTTAACCCCAGTGTGCAGAAGTTGTCAAAACGTGTTTTTCAGCACAAATAAACACGTTTTGGCAACTTTGGTCACCAACATGTAAGTTATAGGGCAGGAACAGAACACTTTTCAAAACGTGTTTTTCAGCCCGAGATAAACGCGTTTTCTCAACCCTTGGAATCACAGTGTAAGTGACTGGCTCAGAAGAGCCCACTGAGTCAGCCCTTAACCCCAGTGTGCAGAAGTTGTCAAAACGTGTTTTTCAGCACAAATAAACACGTTTTGGCAACTTTGGTCACCAACATGTAAGTTATAGGGCAGGAACAGAACACTTTTCAAAACGTGTTTTTCAGCCCGAGATAAACGCGTTTTCTCAACCCTTGGAATCACAGTGTAACTGACTGGCTCAGAAGAGCCCACTGAGTCAGCCCTTAACCCCAGTGTGCAGAAGTTGTCAAAACGTGTTTTTCAGCACAAATAAACACGTTTTGGCAACTTTGGTCACTAACATGTAAGTTATAGGGCAGGAACAGAACACTTTTCAAAACGTGTTTTTCAGCCCGAGATAAACGCGTTTTCTCAACCCTTGGAATCACAGTGTAACTGACTGGCTCAGAAGAGCCCACTGAGTCAGCCCTTAACCCCAGTGTGCAGAAGTTGTCAAAACGTGTTTTTCAGCACAAATAAACACGTTTTGGCAACTTTGGTCACCAACATGTAAGTTATAGGGCAGGAACAGAACACTTTTCAAAACGTGTTTTTCAGCCCGAGATAAACGCGTTTTCTCAACCCTTGGAATCACAGTGTAACTGACTGGCTCAGAAGAGCCCACTGAGTCAGCCCTTAACCCCAGTGTGCAGAAGTTGTCAAAACGTGTTTTTCAGCACAAATAAACACGTTTTGGCAACTTTGGTCACCAACATGTAAGTTATAGGGCAGGAACAGAACACTTTTCAAAACGTGTTTTTCAGCCCGAGATAAACGCGTTTTCTCAACCCTTGGAATCACAGTGTAACTGACTGGCTCAGAAGAGCCCACTGAGTCAGCCCTTAACCCCAGTGTGCAGAAGTTGTCAAAACGTGTTTTTCAGCACAAATAAACACGTTTTGGCAACTTTGGTCACCAACATGTAAGTTATAGGGCAGGAACAGAACACTTTTCAAAACGTGTTTTTCAGCCCGAGATAAACGCGTTTTCTCAACCCTTGGAATCACAGTGTAACTGACTGGCTCAGAAGAGCCCACTGAGTCAGCCCTTAACCCCAGTGTGCAGAAGTTGTCAAAACGTGTTTTTCAGCACAAATAAACACGTTTTGGCAACTTTGGTCACCAACATGTAAGTTATAGGGCAGGAACAGAACACTTTTCAAAACGTGTTTTTCAGCCCGAGATAAACGCGTTTTCTCAACCCTTGGAATCACAGTGTAACTGACTGGCTCAGAAGAGCCCACTGAGTCAGCCCTTAACCCCAGTGTGCAGAAGTTGTCAAAACGTGTTTTTCAGCACAAATAAACACGTTTTGGCAACTTTGGTCACCAACATGTAAGTTATAGGGCAGGAACAGAACACTTTTCAAAACGTGTTTTTCAGCCCGAGATAAACGCGTTTTCTCAACCCTTGGAATCACAGTGTAACTGACTGGCTCAGAAGAGCCCACTGAGTCAGCCCTTAACCCCAGTGTGCAGAAGTTGTCAAAACGTGTTTTTCAGCACAAATAAACACGTTTTGGCAACTTTGGTCACCAACATGTAAGTTATAGGGCAGGAACAGAACACTTTTCAAAACGTGTTTTTCAGCCCGAGATAAACGCGTTTTCTCAACCCTTGGAATCACAGTGTAAGTGACTGGCTCAGAAGAGCCCACTGAGTCAGCCCTTAACCCCAGTGTGCAGAAGTTGTCAAAACGTGTTTTTCAGCACAAATAAACACGTTTTGGCAACTTTGGTCACCAACATGTAAGTTATAGGGCAGGAACAGCACACTTTTCAAAACCTGTTTTTCAGCCCGAGATAAACGCGTTTTCTCAACCCTTGGAATCACAGTGTAACTGACTGGCTCAGAAGAGCCCACTGAGTCAGCCCTTAACCCCAGTGTGCAGAAGTTGTCAAAACGTGTTTTTCAGCACAAATAAACACGTTTTGGCAACTTTGGTCACCAACATGTAAGTTATAGGGCAGGAACAGAACACTTTTCAAAACGTGTTTTTCAGCCCGAGATAAACGCGTTTTCTCAACCCTTGGAATCACAGTGTAACTGACTGGCTCAGAAGAGCCCACTGAGTCAGCCCTTAACCCCAGTGTGCAGAAGTTGTCAAAACGTGTTTTTCAGCACAAATAAACACGTTTTGGCAACTTTGGTCACCAACATGTAAGTTATAGGGCAGGAACAGAACACTTTTCAAAACGTGTTTTTCAGCCCGAGATAAACGCGTTTTCTCAACCCTTGGAATCACAGTGTAACTGACTGGCTCAGAAGAGCCCACTGAGTCAGCCCTTAACCCCAGTGTGCAGAAGTTGTCAAAACGTGTTTTTCAGCACAAATAAAAACGTTTTGGCAACTTTGGTCACCAACATGTAAGTTATAGGGCAGGAACAGAACACTTTTCAAAACGTGTTTTTCAGCCCGAAATAAACGCGTTTTCTCAACCCTTGGAATCACAGTGTAACTGACTGGCTCAGAAGAGCCCACTGAGTCAGCCCTTAAGCCCAGTGTGCAGAAGTTGTCAAAACGTGTTTTTCAGCACAAATAAACACGTTTTGGCAACTTTGGTCACCAACATGTAAGTTATAGGGCAGGAACAGAACACTTTTCAAAACGTGTTTTTCAGCCCGAGATAAACGCGTTTTCTCAACCCTTGGAATCACAGTGTAACTGACTGGCTCAGAAGAGCCCACTGAGTCAGCCCTTAACCCCAGTGTGCAGAAGTTGTCAAAACGTGTTTTTCAGCACAAATAAAAACGTTTTGGCAACTTTGGTCACCAACATGTAAGTTATAGGGCAGGAACAGAACACTTTTCAAAACGTGTTTTTCAGCCCGAAATAAACGCGTTTTCTCAACCCTTGGAATCACAGTGTAACTGACTGGCTCAGAAGAGCCCACTGAGTCAGCCCTTAACCCCAGTGTGCAGAAGTTGTCAAAACCTGTTTTTCAGCACAAATAAACACGTTTTGGCAACTTTGGTCACCAACATGTAAGTTATAGGGCAGGAACAGAACACTTTTCAAAACGTGTTTTTCAGCCCGAGATAAACGCGTTTTCTCAACCCTTGGAATCACAGTGTAACTGACTGGCTCAGAAGAGCCCACTGAGTCAGCCCTTAACCCCAGTGTGCAGAAGTTGTCAAAACGTATTTTTCAGCACAAATAAACACGTTTTGGCAACTTTGGTCACCAACATGTAAGTTATAGGGCAGGAACAGAACACTTTTCAAAACGTGTTTTTCAGCCCGAGATAAACGCGTTTTCTCAACCCTTGGAATCACAGTGTAACTGACTGGCTCAGAAGAGCCCACTGAGTCAGCCCTTAACCCCAGTGTGCAGAAGTTGTCAAAACGTGTTTTTCAGCACAAATAAACACGTTTTGGCAACTTTGGTCACCAACATGTAAGTTATAGGGCAGGAACAGAACACTTTTCAAAACGTGTTTTTCAGCCCGAGATAAACGCGTTTTCTCAACCCTTGGAATCACAGTGTAACTGACTGGCTCAGAAGAGCCCACTGAGTCAGCCCTTAACCCCAGTGTGCAGAAGTTGTCAAAACGTGTTTTTCAGCACAAATAAACACGTTTTGGCAACTTTGGTCACCAACATGTAAGTTATAGGGCAGGAACAGAACACTTTTCAAAACGTGTTTTTCAGCCCGAAATAAACGCGTTTTCTCAACCCTTGGAATCACTGTGTAACTGACTGGCTCAGAAGAGCCCACTGAGTCAGCCCTTAACCCCAGTGTGCAGAAGTTGTCAAAACGTGTTTTTCAGCACAAATAAACACGTTTTGGCAACTTTGGTCACCAACATGTAAGTTATAGGGCAGGAACAGAACACTTTTCAAAACGTGTTTTTCAGCCCGAGATAAACGCGTTTTCTCAACCCTTGGAATCACAGTGTAACTGACTGGCTCAGAAGAGCCCACTGAGTCAGCCCTTAACCCCAGTGTGCAGAAGTTGTCAAAACGTGTTTTTCAGCACAAATAAAAACGTTTTGGCAACTTTGGTCACCAACATGTAAGTTATAGGGCAGGAACAGAACACTTTTCAAAACGTGTTTTTCAGCCCGAAATAAACGCGTTTTCTCAACCCTTGGAATCACAGTGTAACTGACTGGCTCAGAAGAGCCCACTGAGTCAGCCCTTAACCCCAGTGTGCAGAAGTTGTCAAAACGTGTTTTTCAGCACAAATAAACACGTTTTGGCAACTTTGGTCACCAACATGTAAGTTATAGGGCAGGAACAGAACACTTTTCAAAACGTGTTTTTCAGCCCGAGATAAACGCGTTTTCTCAACCCTTGGAATCACAGTGTAACTGACTGGCTCAGAAGAGCCCACTGAGTCAGCCCTTAACCCCAGTGTGCAGAAGTTGTCAAAACGTATTTTTCAGCACAAATAAACACGTTTTGGCAACTTTGGTCACCAACATGTAAGTTATAGGGCAGGAACAGAACACTTTTCAAAACGTGTTTTTCAGCCCGAGATAAACGCGTTTTCTCAACCCTTGGAATCACAGTGTAACTGACTGGCTCAGAAGAGCCCACTGAGTCAGCCCTTAACCCCAGTGTGCAGAAGTTGTCAAAACGTGTTTTTCAGCACAAATAAACACGTTTTGGCAACTTTGGTCACCAACATGTAAGTTATAGGGCAGGAACAGAACACTTTTCAAAACGTGTTTTTCAGCCCGAGATAAACGCGTTTTCTCAACCCTTGGAATCACAGTGTAACTGACTGGCTCAGAAGAGCCCACTGAGTCAGCCCTTAACCCCAGTGTGCAGAAGTTGTCAAAACGTGTTTTTCAGCACAAATAAACACGTTTTGGCAACTTTGGTCACCAACATGTAAGTTATAGGGCAGGAACAGAACACTTTTCAAAACGTGTTTTTCAGCCCGAAATAAACGCGTTTTCTCAACCCTTGGAATCACTGTGTAACTGACTGGCTCAGAAGAGCCCACTGAGTCAGCCCTTAACCCCAGTGTGCAGAAGTTGTCAAAACGTGTTTTTCAGCACAAATAAACACGTTTTGGCAACTTTGGTCACCAACATGTAAGTTATAGGGCAGGAACAGAACACTTTTCAAAACGTGTTTTTCAGCCCGAGATAAACGCGTTTTCTCAACCCTTGGAATCACAGTGTAACTGACTGGCTCAGAAGAGCCCACTGAGTCAGCCCTTAACCCCAGTGTGCAGAAGTTGTCAAAACGTGTTTTTCAGCACAAATAAACACGTTTTGGCAACTTTGGTCACCAACATGTAAGTTATAGGGCAGGAACAGAACACTTTTCAAAACGTGTTTTTCAGCCCGAGATAAACGCGTTTTCTCAACCCTTGGAATCACAGTGTAAGTGACTGGCTCAGAAGAGCCCACTGAGTCAGCCCTTAACCCCAGTGTGCAGAAGTTGTCAAAACGTGTTTTTCAGCACAAATAAACACGTTTTGGCAACTTTGGTCACCAACATGTAAGTTATAGGGCAGGAACAGCACACTTTTCAAAACCTGTTTTTCAGCCCGAGATAAACGCGTTTTCTCAACCCTTGGAATCACAGTGTAACTGACTGGCTCAGAAGAGCCCACTGAGTCAGCCCTTAACCCCAGTGTGCAGAAGTTGTCAAAACGTGTTTTTCAGCACAAATAAACACGTTTTGGCAACTTTGGTCACCAACATGTAAGTTATAGGGCAGGAACAGAACACTTTTCAAAACGTGTTTTTCAGCCCGAGATAAACGCGTTTTCTCAACCCTTGGAATCACAGTGTAACTGACTGGCTCAGAAGAGCCCACTGAGTCAGCCCTTAACCCCAGTGTGCAGAAGTTGTCAAAACGTGTTTTTCAGCACAAATAAACACGTTTTGGCAACTTTGGTCACCAACATGTAAGTTATAGGGCAGGAACAGAACACTTTTCAAAACGTGTTTTTCAGCCCGAGATAAACGCGTTTTCTCAACCCTTGGAATCACAGTGTAAGTGACTGGCTCAGAAGAGCCCACTGAGTCAGCCCTTAACCCCAGTGTGCAGAAGTTGTCAAAACGTGTTTTTCAGCACAAATAAAAACGTTTTGGCAACTTTGGTCACCAACATGTAAGTTATAGGGCAGGAACAGAACACTTTTCAAAACGTGTTTTTCAGCCCGAAATAAACGCGTTTTCTCAACCCTTGGAATCACAGTGTAACTGACTGGCTCAGAAGAGCCCACTGAGTCAGCCCTTAACCCCAGTGTGCAGAAGTTGTCAAAACGTGTTTTTCAGCACAAATAAACACGTTTTGGCAACTTTGGTCACCAACATGTAAGTTATAGGGCAGGAACAGAACACTTTTCAAAACGTGTTTTTCAGCCCGAGATAAACGCGTTTTCTCAACCCTTGGAATCACAGTGTAACTGACTGGCTCAGAAGAGCCCACTGAGTCAGCCCTTAACCCCAGTGTGCAGAAGTTGTCAAAACGTGTTTTTCAGCACAAATAAAAACGTTTTGGCAACTTTGGTCACCAACATGTAAGTTATAGGGCAGGAACAGAACACTTTTCAAAACGTGTTTTTCAGCCCGAAATAAACGCGTTTTCTCAACCCTTGGAATCACAGTGTAACTGACTGGCTCAGAAGAGCCCACTGAGTCAGCCCTTAACCCCAGTGTGCAGAAGTTGTCAAAACGTGTTTTTCAGCACAAATAAACACGTTTTGGCAACTTTGGTCACCAACATGTAAGTTATAGGGCAGGAACAGAACACTTTTCAAAACGTGTTTTTCAGCCCGAGATAAACGCGTTTTCTCAACCCTTGGAATCACAGTGTAACTGACTGGCTCAGAAGAGCCCACTGAGTCAGCCCTTAACCCCAGTGTGCAGAAGTTGTCAAAACGTATTTTTCAGCACAAATAAACACGTTTTGGCAACTTTGGTCACCAACATGTAAGTTATAGGGCAGGAACAGAACACTTTTCAAAACGTGTTTTTCAGCCCGAGATAAACGCGTTTTCTCAACCCTTGGAATCACAGTGTAACTGACTGGCTCAGAAGAGCCCACTGAGTCAGCCCTTAACCCCAGTGTGCAGAAGTTGTCAAAACGTGTTTTTCAGCACAAATAAAAACGTTTTGGCAACTTTGGTCACCAACATGTAAGTTATAGGGCAGGAACAGAACACTTTTCAAAACGTGTTTTTCAGCCCGAAATAAACGCGTTTTCTCAACCCTTGGAATCACAGTGTAACTGACTGGCTCAGAAGAGCCCACTGAGTCAGCCCTTAACCCCAGTGTGCAGAAGTTGTCAAAACGTGTTTTTCAGCACAAATAAACACGTTTTGGCAACTTTGGTCACCAACATGTAAGTTATAGGGCAGGAACAGAACACTTTTCAAAACGTGTTTTTCAGCCCGAGATAAACGCGTTTTCTCAACCCTTGGAATCACAGTGTAACTGACTGGCTCAGAAGAGCCCACTGAGTCAGCCCTTAACCCCAGTGTGCAGAAGTTGTCAAAACGTATTTTTCAGCACAAATAAACACGTTTTGGCAACTTTGGTCACCAACATGTAAGTTATAGGGCAGGAACAGAACACTTTTCAAAACGTGTTTTTCAGCCCGAGATAAACGCGTTTTCTCAACCCTTGGAATCACAGTGTAACTGACTGGCTCAGAAGAGCCCACTGAGTCAGCCCTTAAGCCCAGTGTGCAGAAGTTGTCAAAACGTGTTTTTCAGCACAAATAAACACGTTTTGGCAACTTTGGTCACCAACATGTAAGTTATAGGGCAGGAACAGAACACTTTTCAAAACGTGTTTTTCAGCCCGAGATAAACGCGTTTTCTCAACCCTTGGAATCACAGTGTAACTGACTGGCTCAGAAGAGCCCACTGAGTCAGCCCTTAACCCCAGTGTGCAGAAGTTGTCAAAACGTGTTTTTCAGCACAAATAAACACGTTTTGGCAACTTTGGTCACCAACATGTAAGTTATAGGGCAGGAACAGAACACTTTTCAAAACGTGTTTTTCAGCCCGAGATAAACGCGTTTTCTCAACCCTTGGAATCACAGTGTAACTGACTGGCTCAGAAGAGCCCACTGAGTCAGCCCTTAACCCCAGTGTGCAGAAGTTGTCAAAACGTGTTTTTCAGCACAAATAAACACGTTTTGGCAACTTTGGTCACCAACATGTAAGTTATAGGGCAGGAACAGAACACTTTTCAAAACGTGTTTTTCAGCCCGAGATAAACGCGTTTTCTCAACCCTTGGAATCACAGTGTAACTGACTGGCTCAGAAGAGCCCACTGAGTCAGCCCTTAACCCCAGTGTGCAGAAGTTGTCAAAACGTGTTTTTCAGCACAAATAAAAACGTTTTGGCAACTTTGGTCACCAACATGTAAGTTATAGGGCAGGAACAGAACACTTTTCAAAACGTGTTTTTCAGCCCGAAATAAACGCGTTTTCTCAACCCTTGGAATCACAGTGTAACTGACTGGCTCAGAAGAGCCCACTGAGTCAGCCCTTAACCCCAGTGTGCAGAAGTTGTCAAAACGTGTTTTTCAGCACAAATAAACACGTTTTGGCAACTTTGGTCACCAACATGTAAGTTATAGGGCAGGAACAGAACACTTTTCAAAACGTGTTTTTCAGCCCGAGATAAACGCGTTTTCTCAACCCTTGGAATCACAGTGTAACTGACTGGCTCAGAAGAGCCCACTGAGTCAGCCCTTAACCCCAGTGTGCAGAAGTTGTCAAAACGTATTTTTCAGCACAAATAAACACGTTTTGGCAACTTTGGTCACCAACATGTAAGTTATAGGGCAGGAACAGAACACTTTTCAAAACGTGTTTTTCAGCCCGAGATAAACGCGTTTTCTCAACCCTTGGAATCACAGTGTAACTGACTGGCTCAGAAGAGCCCACTGAGTCAGCCCTTAACCCCAGTGTGCAGAAGTTGTCAAAACGTGTTTTTCAGCACAAATAAACACGTTTTGGCAACTTTGGTCACCAACATGTAAGTTATAGGGCAGGAACAGAACACTTTTCAAAACGTGTTTTTCAGCCCGAGATAAACGCGTTTTCTCAACCCTTGGAATCACAGTGTAACTGACTGGCTCAGAAGAGCCCACTGAGTCAGCCCTTAACCCCAGTGTGCAGAAGTTGTCAAAACGTGTTTTTCAGCACAAATAAACACGTTTTGGCAACTTTGGTCACCAACATGTAAGTTATAGGGCAGGAACAGAACACTTTTCAAAACGTGTTTTTCAGCCCGAAATAAACGCGTTTTCTCAACCCTTGGAATCACTGTGTAACTGACTGGCTCAGAAGAGCCCACTGAGTCAGCCCTTAACCCCAGTGTGCAGAAGTTGTCAAAACGTGTTTTTCAGCACAAATAAACACGTTTTGGCAACTTTGGTCACCAACATGTAAGTTATAGGGCAGGAACAGAACACTTTTCAAAACGTGTTTTTCAGCCCGAGATAAACGCGTTTTCTCAACCCTTGGAATCACAGTGTAACTGACTGGCTCAGAAGAGCCCACTGAGTCAGCCCTTAACCCCAGTGTGCAGAAGTTGTCAAAACGTGTTTTTCAGCACAAATAAACACGTTTTGGCAACTTTGGTCACCAACATGTAAGTTATAGGGCAGGAACAGAACACTTTTCAAAACGTGTTTTTCAGCCCGAGATAAACGCGTTTTCTCAACCCTTGGAATCACAGTGTAAGTGACTGGCTCAGAAGAGCCCACTGAGTCAGCCCTTAACCCCAGTGTGCAGAAGTTGTCAAAACGTGTTTTTCAGCACAAATAAACACGTTTTGGCAACTTTGGTCACCAACATGTAAGTTATAGGGCAGGAACAGCACACTTTTCAAAACCTGTTTTTCAGCCCGAGATAAACGCGTTTTCTCAACCCTTGGAATCACAGTGTAACTGACTGGCTCAGAAGAGCCCACTGAGTCAGCCCTTAACCCCAGTGTGCAGAAGTTGTCAAAACGTGTTTTTCAGCACAAATAAACACGTTTTGCAACTTTGGTCACCAACATGTAAGTTATAGGGCAGGAACAGAACACTTTTCAAAACGTGTTTTTCAGCCCGAGATAAACGCGTTTTCTCAACCCTTGGAATCACAGTGTAACTGACTGGCTCAGAAGAGCCCACTGAGTCAGCCCTTAACCCCAGTGTGCAGAAGTTGTCAAAACGTGTTTTTCAGCACAAATAAACACGTTTTGGCAACTTTGGTCACCAACATGTAAGTTATAGGGCAGGAACAGAACACTTTTCAAAACGTGTTTTTCAGCCCGAGATAAACGCGTTTTCTCAACCCTTGGAATCACAGTGTAAGTGACTGGCTCAGAAGAGCCCACTGAGTCAGCCCTTAACCCCAGTGTGCAGAAGTTGTCAAAACGTGTTTTTCAGCACAAATAAAAACGTTTTGGCAACTTTGGTCACCAACATGTAAGTTATAGGGCAGGAACAGAACACTTTTCAAAACGTGTTTTTCAGCCCGAAATAAACGCGTTTTCTCAACCCTTGGAATCACAGTGTAACTGACTGGCTCAGAAGAGCCCACTGAGTCAGCCCTTAACCCCAGTGTGCAGAAGTTGTCAAAACGTGTTTTTCAGCACAAATAAACACGTTTTGGCAACTTTGGTCACCAACATGTAAGTTATAGGGCAGGAACAGAACACTTTTCAAAACGTGTTTTTCAGCCCGAGATAAACGCGTTTTCTCAACCCTTGGAATCACAGTGTAACTGACTGGCTCAGAAGAGCCCACTGAGTCAGCCCTTAACCCCAGTGTGCAGAAGTTGTCAAAACGTGTTTTTCAGCACAAATAAAAACGTTTTGGCAACTTTGGTCACCAACATGTAAGTTATAGGGCAGGAACAGAACACTTTTCAAAACGTGTTTTTCAGCCCGAAATAAACGCGTTTTCTCAACCCTTGGAATCACAGTGTAACTGACTGGCTCAGAAGAGCCCACTGAGTCAGCCCTTAACCCCAGTGTGCAGAAGTTGTCAAAACGTGTTTTTCAGCACAAATAAACACGTTTTGGCAACTTTGGTCACCAACATGTAAGTTATAGGGCAGGAACAGAACACTTTTCAAAACGTGTTTTTCAGCCCGAGATAAACGCGTTTTCTCAACCCTTGGAATCACAGTGTAACTGACTGGCTCAGAAGAGCCCACTGAGTCAGCCCTTAACCCCAGTGTGCAGAAGTTGTCAAAACGTATTTTTCAGCACAAATAAACACGTTTTGGCAACTTTGGTCACCAACATGTAAGTTATAGGGCAGGAACAGAACACTTTTCAAAACGTGTTTTTCAGCCCGAGATAAACGCGTTTTCTCAACCCTTGGAATCACAGTGTAACTGACTGGCTCAGAAGAGCCCACTGAGTCAGCCCTTAACCCCAGTGTGCAGAAGTTGTCAAAACGTGTTTTTCAGCACAAATAAAAACGTTTTGGCAACTTTGGTCACCAACATGTAAGTTATAGGGCAGGAACAGAACACTTTTCAAAACGTGTTTTTCAGCCCGAAATAAACGCGTTTTCTCAACCCTTGGAATCACAGTGTAACTGACTGGCTCAGAAGAGCCCACTGAGTCAGCCCTTAACCCCAGTGTGCAGAAGTTGTCAAAACGTGTTTTTCAGCACAAATAAACACGTTTTGGCAACTTTGGTCACCAACATGTAAGTTATAGGGCAGGAACAGAACACTTTTCAAAACGTGTTTTTCAGCCCGAGATAAACGCGTTTTCTCAACCCTTGGAATCACAGTGTAACTGACTGGCTCAGAAGAGCCCACTGAGTCAGCCCTTAACCCCAGTGTGCAGAAGTTGTCAAAACGTATTTTTCAGCACAAATAAACACGTTTTGGCAACTTTGGTCACCAACATGTAAGTTATAGGGCAGGAACAGAACACTTTTCAAAACGTGTTTTTCAGCCCGAGATAAACGCGTTTTCTCAACCCTTGGAATCACAGTGTAACTGACTGGCTCAGAAGAGCCCACTGAGTCAGCCCTTAAGCCCAGTGTGCAGAAGTTGTCAAAACGTGTTTTTCAGCACAAATAAACACGTTTTGGCAACTTTGGTCACCAACATGTAAGTTATAGGGCAGGAACAGAACACTTTTCAAAACGTGTTTTTCAGCCCGAGATAAACGCGTTTTCTCAACCCTTGGAATCACAGTGTAACTGACTGGCTCAGAAGAGCCCACTGAGTCAGCCCTTAACCCCAGTGTGCAGAAGTTGTCAAAACGTGTTTTTCAGCACAAATAAACACGTTTTGGCAACTTTGGTCACCAACATGTAAGTTATAGGGCAGGAACAGAACACTTTTCAAAACGTGTTTTTCAGCCCGAGATAAACGCGTTTTCTCAACCCTTGGAATCACAGTGTAACTGACTGGCTCAGAAGAGCCCACTGAGTCAGCCCTTAACCCCAGTGTGCAGAAGTTGTCAAAACGTGTTTTTCAGCACAAATAAACACGTTTTGGCAACTTTGGTCACCAACATGTAAGTTATAGGGCAGGAACAGAACACTTTTCAAAACGTGTTTTTCAGCCCGAGATAAACGCGTTTTCTCAACCCTTGGAATCACAGTGTAACTGACTGGCTCAGAAGAGCCCACTGAGTCAGCCCTTAACCCCAGTGTGCAGAAGTTGTCAAAACGTGTTTTTCAGCACAAATAAACACGTTTTGGCAACTTTGGTCACCAACATGTAAGTTATAGGGCAGGAACAGAACACTTTTCAAAACGTGTTTTTCAGCCCGAGATAAACGCGTTTTCTCAACCCTTGGAATCACAGTGTAACTGACTGGCTCAGAAGAGCCCACTGAGTCAGCCCTTAACCCCAGTGTGCAGAAGTTGTCAAAACGTGTTTTTCAGCACAAATAAACACGTTTTGGCAACTTTGGTCACCAACATGTAAGTTATAGGGCAGGAACAGAACACTTTTCAAAACGTGTTTTTCAGCCCGAGATAAACGCGTTTTCTCAACCCTTGGAATCACAGTGTAAGTGACTGGCTCAGAAGAGCCCACTGAGTCAGCCCTTAACCCCAGTGTGCAGAAGTTGTCAAAACGTGTTTTTCAGCACAAATAAACACGTTTTGGCAACTTTGGTCACCAACATGTAAGTTATAGGGCAGGAACAGAACACTTTTCAAAACGTGTTTTTCAGCCCGAGATAAACGCGTTTTCTCAACCCTTGGAATCACAGTGTAAGTGACTGGCTCAGAAGAGCCCACTGAGTCAGCCCTTAACCCCAGTGTGCAGAAGTTGTCAAAACGTGTTTTTCAGCACAAATAAACACGTTTTGGCAACTTTGGTCACCAACATGTAAGTTATAGGGCAGGAACAGAACACTTTTCAAAACGTGTTTTTCAGCCCGAGATAAACGCGTTTTCTCAACCCTTGGAATCACAGTGTAACTGACTGGCTCAGAAGAGCCCACTGAGTCAGCCCTTAACCCCAGTGTGCAGAAGTTGTCAAAACGTGTTTTTCAGCACAAATAAACACGTTTTGGCAACTTTGGTCACCAACATGTAAGTTATAGGGCAGGAACAGAACACTTTTCAAAACGTGTTTTTCAGCCCGAGATAAACGCGTTTTCTCAACCCTTGGAATCACAGTGTAACTGACTGGCTCAGAAGAGCCCACTGAGTCAGCCCTTAACCCCAGTGTGCAGAAGTTGTCAAAACGTGTTTTTCAGCACAAATAAACACGTTTTGGCAACTTTGGTCACCAACATGTAAGTTATAGGGCAGGAACAGAATACTTTTCAAAACGTGTTTTTCAGCCCGAGATAAACGCGTTTTCTCAACCCTTGGAATCACAGTGTAACTGACTGGCTCAGAAGAGCCCACTGAGTCAGCCCTTAACCCCAGTGTGCAGAAGTTGTCAAAACGTGTTTTTCAGCACAAATAAACACGTTTTGGCAACTTTGGTCACCAACATGTAAGTTATAGGGCAGGAACAGAACACTTTTCAAAACGTGTTTTTCAGCCCGAGATAAACGCGTTTTCTCAACCCTTGGAATCACAGTGTAACTGACTGGCTCAGAAGAGCCCACTGAGTCAGCCCTTAACCCCAGTGTGCAGAAGTTGTCAAAACGTGTTTTTCAGCACAAATAAACACGTTTTGGCAACTTTGGTCACCAACATGTAAGTTATAGGGCAGGAACAGAACACTTTTCAAAACGTGTTTTTCAGCCCGAGATAAACGCGTTTTCTCAACCCTTGGAATCACAGTGTAACTGACTGGCTCAGAAGAGCCCACTGAGTCAGCCCTTAACCCCAGTGTGCAGAAGTTGTCAAAACGTATTTTTCAGCACAAATAAACACGTTTTGGCAACTTTGGTCACCAACATGTAAGTTATAGGGCAGGAACAGAACACTTTTCAAAACGTGTTTTTCAGCCCGAGATAAACGCGTTTTCTCAACCCTTGGAATCACAGTGTAACTGACTGGCTCAGAAGAGCCCACTGAGTCAGCCCTTAACCCCAGTGTGCAGAAGTTGTCAAAACGTGTTTTTCAGCACAAATAAACACGTTTTGGCAACTTTGGTCACCAACATGTAAGTTATAGGGCAGGAACAGAACACTTTTCAAAACGTGTTTTTCAGCCCGAGATAAACGCGTTTTCTCAACCCTTGGAATCACAGTGTAACTGACTGGCTCAGAAGAGCCCACTGAGTCAGCCCTTAACCCCAGTGTGCAGAAGTTGTCAAAACGTGTTTTTCAGCACAAATAAACACGTTTTGGCAACTTTGGTCACCAACATGTAAGTTATAGGGCAGGAACAGAACACTTTTCAAAACGTGTTTTTCAGCCCGAGATAAACGCGTTTTCTCAACCCTTGGAATCACAGTGTAACTGACTGGCTCAGAAGAGCCCACTGAGTCAGCCCTTAACCCCAGTGTGCAGAAGTTGTCAAAACGTGTTTTTCAGCACAAATAAACACGTTTTGGCAACTTTGGTCACCAACATGTAAGTTATAGGGCAGGAACAGAACACTTTTCAAAACGTGTTTTTCAGCCCGAGATAAACGCGTTTTCTCAACCCTTGGAATCACAGTGTAAGTGACTGGCTCAGAAGAGCCCACTGAGTCAGCCCTTAACCCCAGTGTGCAGAAGTTGTCAAAACGTGTTTTTCAGCACAAATAAACACGTTTTGGCAACTTTGGTCACCAACATGTAAGTTATAGGTCAGGAACAGAACACTTTTCAAAACGTGTTTTTCAGCCCGAGATAAACGCGTTTTCTCAACCCTTGGAATCACAGTGTAACTGACTGGCTCAGAAGAGCCCACTGAGTCAGCCCTTAACCCCAGTGTGCAGAAGTTGTCAAAACGTGTTTTTCAGCACAAATAAACACGTTTTGGCAACTTTGGTCACCAACATGTAAGTTATAGGGCAGGAACAGAACACTTTTCAAAACGTGTTTTTCAGCCCGAGATAAACGCGTTTTCTCAACCCTTGGAATCACAGTGTAACTGACTGGCTCAGAAGAGCCCACTGAGTCAGCCCTTAACCCCAGTGTGCAGAAGTTGTCAAAACGTGTTTTTCAGCACAAATAAACACGTTTTGGCAACTTTGGTCACCAACATGTAAGTTATAGGGCAGGAACAGAATACTTTTCAAAACGTGTTTTTCAGCCCGAGATAAACGCGTTTTCTCAACCCTTGGAATCACAGTGTAACTGACTGGCTCAGAAGAGCCCACTGAGTCAGCCCTTAACCCCAGTGTGCAGAAGTTGTCAAAACGTGTTTTTCAGCACAAATAAACACGTTTTGGCAACTTTGGTCACCAACATGTAAGTTATAGGGCAGGAACAGAACACTTTTCAAAACGTGTTTTTCAGCCCGAGATAAACGCGTTTTCTCAACCCTTGGAATCACAGTGTAACTGACTGGCTCAGAAGAGCCCACTGAGTCAGCCCTTAACCCCAGTGTGCAGAAGTTGTCAAAACGTATTTTTCAGCACAAATAAACACGTTTTGGCAACTTTGGTCACCAACATGTAAGTTATAGGGCAGGAACAGAACACTTTTCAAAACGTGTTTTTCAGCCCGAGATAAACGCGTTTTCTCAACCCTTGGAATCACAGTGTAACTGACTGGCTCAGAAGAGCCCACTGAGTCAGCCCTTAAGCCCAGTGTGCAGAAGTTGTCAAAACGTGTTTTTCAGCACAAATAAACACGTTTTGGCAACTTTGGTCACCAACATGTAAGTTATAGGGCAGGAACAGAACACTTTTCAAAACGTGTTTTTCAGCCCGAGATAAACGCGTTTTCTCAACCCTTGGAATCACAGTGTAACTGACTGGCTCAGAAGAGCCCACTGAGTCAGCCCTTAACCCCAGTGTGCAGAAGTTGTCAAAACGTGTTTTTCAGCACAAATAAACACGTTTTGGCAACTTTGGTCACCAACATGTAAGTTATAGGGCAGGAACAGAACACTTTTCAAAACGTGTTTTTCAGCCCGAGATAAACGCGTTTTCTCAACCCTTGGAATCACAGTGTAACTGACTGGCTCAGAAGAGCCCACTGAGTCAGCCCTTAACCCCAGTGTGCAGAAGTTGTCAAAACGTGTTTTTCAGCACAAATAAACACGTTTTGGCAACTTTGGTCACCAACATGTAAGTTATAGGGCAGGAACAGAACACTTTTCAAAACGTGTTTTTCAGCCCGAGATAAACGCGTTTTCTCAACCCTTGGAATCACAGTGTAACTGACTGGCTCAGAAGAGCCCACTGAGTCAGCCCTTAACCCCAGTGTGCAGAAGTTGTCAAAACGTGTTTTTCAGCACAAATAAACACGTTTTGGCAACTTTGGTCACCAACATGTAAGTTATAGGGCAGGAACAGAACACTTTTCAAAACGTGTTTTTCAGCCCGAGATAAACGCGTTTTCTCAACCCTTGGAATCACAGTGTAACTGACTGGCTCAGAAGAGCCCACTGAGTCAGCCCTTAACCCCAGTGTGCAGAAGTTGTCAAAACGTGTTTTTCAGCACAAATAAACACGTTTTGGCAACTTTGGTCACCAACATGTAAGTTATAGGGCAGGAACAGAACACTTTTCAAAACGTGTTTTTCAGCCCGAGATAAACGCGTTTTCTCAACCCTTGGAATCACAGTGTAACTGACTGGCTCAGAAGAGCCCACTGAGTCAGCCCTTAACCCCAGTGTGCAGAAGTTGTCAAAACGTGTTTTTCAGCACAAATAAACACGTTTTGGCAACTTTGGTCACCAACATGTAAGTTATAGGGCAGGAACAGAACACTTTTCAAAACGTGTTTTTCAGCCCGAGATAAACGCGTTTTCTCAACCCTTGGAATCACAGTGTAACTGACTGGCTCAGAAGAGCCCACTGAGTCAGCCCTTAACCCCAGTGTGCAGAAGTTGTCAAAACGTGTTTTTCAGCACAAATAAACACGTTTTGGCAACTTTGGTCACCAACATGTAAGTTATAGGGCAGGAACAGAACACTTTTCAAAACGTGTTTTTCAGCCCGAGATAAACGCGTTTTCTCAACCCTTGGAATCACAGTGTAACTGACTGGCTCAGAAGAGCCCACTGAGTCAGCCCTTAACCCCAGTGTGCAGAAGTTGTCAAAACGTGTTTTTCAGCACAAATAAACACGTTTTGGCAACTTTGGTCACCAACATGTAAGTTATAGGGCAGGAACAGAACACTTTTCAAAACGTGTTTTTCAGCCCGAGATAAACGCGTTTTCTCAACCCTTGGAATCACAGTGTAACTGACTGGCTCAGAAGAGCCCACTGAGTCAGCCCTTAACCCCAGTGTGCAGAAGTTGTCAAAACGTGTTTTTCAGCACAAATAAACACGTTTTGGCAACTTTGGTCACCAACATGTAAGTTATAGGGCAGGAACAGAACACTTTTCAAAACGTGTTTTTCAGCCCGAGATAAACGCGTTTTCTCAACCCTTGGAATCACAGTGTAACTGACTGGCTCAGAAGAGCCCACTGAGTCAGCCCTTAACCCCAGTGTGCAGAAGTTGTCAAAACGTGTTTTTCAGCACAAATAAACACGTTTTGGCAACTTTGGTCACCAACATGTAAGTTATAGGGCAGGAACAGAACACTTTTCAAAACGTGTTTTTCAGCCCGAGATAAACGCGTTTTCTCAACCCTTGGAATCACAGTGTAACTGACTGGCTCAGAAGAGCCCACTGAGTCAGCCCTTAACCCCAGTGTGCAGAAGTTGTCAAAACGTGTTTTTCAGCACAAATAAACACGTTTTGGCAACTTTGGTCACCAACATGTAAGTTATAGGGCAGGAACAGCACACTTTTCAAAACGTGTTTTTCAGCCCGAGATAAACGCGTTTTCTCAACCCTTGGAATCACAGTGTAACTGACTGGCTCAGAAGAGCCCACTGAGTCAGCCCTTAACCCCAGTGTGCAGAAGTTGTCAAAACGTGTTTTTCAGCACAAATAAACACGTTTTGGCAACTTTGGTCACCAACATGTAAGTTATAGGGCAGGAACAGAACACTTTTCAAAACGTGTTTTTCAGCCCGAGATAAACGCGTTTTCTCAACCCTTGGAATCACAGTGTAACTGACTGGCTCAGAAGAGCCCACTGAGTCAGCCCTTAACCCCAGTGTGCAGAAGTTGTCAAAACGTGTTTTTCAGCACAAATAAACACGTTTTGGCAACTTTGGTCACCAACATGTAAGTTATAGGGCAGGAACAGAACACTTTTCAAAACGTGTTTTTCAGCCCGAGATAAACGCGTTTTCTCAACCCTTGGAATCACAGTGTAACTGACTGGCTCAGAAGAGCCCACTGAGTCAGCCCTTAACCCCAGTGTGCAGAAGTTGTCAAAACGTGTTTTTCAGCACAAATAAACACGTTTTGGCAACTTTGGTCACCAACATGTAAGTTATAGGGCAGGAACAGAACACTTTTCAAAACGTGTTTTTCAGCCCGAGATAAACGCGTTTTCTCAACCCTTGGAATCACAGTGTAACTGACTGGCTCAGAAGAGCCCACTGAGTCAGCCCTTAACCCCAGTGTGCAGAAGTTGTCAAAACGTGTTTTTCAGCACAAATAAACACGTTTTGGCAACTTTGGTCACCAACATGTAAGTTATAGGGCAGGAACAGAACACTTTTCAAAACGTGTTTTTCAGCCCGAGATAAACGCGTTTTCTCAACCCTTGGAATCACAGTGTAACTGACTGGCTCAGAAGAGCCCACTGAGTCAGCCCTTAACCCCAGTGTGCAGAAGTTGTCAAAACGTGTTTTTCAGCACAAATAAACACGTTTTGGCAACTTTGGTCACCAACATGTAAGTTATAGGGCAGGAACAGAACACTTTTCAAAACGTGTTTTTCAGCCCGAGATAAACGCGTTTTCTCAACCCTTGGAATCACAGTGTAACTGACTGGCTCAGAAGAGCCCACTGAGTCAGCCCTTAACCCCAGTGTGCAGAAGTTGTCAAAACGTGTTTTTCAGCACAAATAAACACGTTTTGGCAACTTTGGTCACCAACATGTAAGTTATAGGGCAGGAACAGAACACTTTTCAAAACGTGTTTTTCAGCCCGAGATAAACGCGTTTTCTCAACCCTTGGAATCACAGTGTAACTGACTGGCTCAGAAGAGCCCACTGAGTCAGCCCTTAACCCCAGTGTGCAGAAGTTGTCAAAACGTGTTTTTCAGCACAAATAAACACGTTTTGGCAACTTTGGTCACCAACATGTAAGTTATAGGGCAGGAACAGAACACTTTTCAAAACGTGTTTTTCAGCCCGAGATAAACGCGTTTTCTCAACCCTTGGAATCACAGTGTAACTGACTGGCTCAGAAGAGCCCACTGAGTCAGCCCTTAACCCCAGTGTGCAGAAGTTGTCAAAACGTGTTTTTCAGCACAAATAAACACGTTTTGGCAACTTTGGTCACCAACATGTAAGTTATAGGGCAGGAACAGAACACTTTTCAAAACGTGTTTTTCAGCCCGAGATAAACGCGTTTTCTCAACCCTTGGAATCACAGTGTAACTGACTGGCTCAGAAGAGCCCACTGAGTCAGCCCTTAACCCCAGTGTGCAGAAGTTGTCAAAACGTGTTTTTCAGCACAAATAAACACGTTTTGGCAACTTTGGTCACCAACATGTAAGTTATAGGGCAGGAACAGAACACTTTTCAAAACGTGTTTTTCAGCCCGAGATAAACGCGTTTTCTCAACCCTTGGAATCACAGTGTAACTGACTGGCTCAGAAGAGCCCACTGAGTCAGCCCTTAACCCCAGTGTGCAGAAGTTGTCAAAACGTATTTTTCAGCACAAATAAACACGTTTTGGCAACTTTGGTCACCAACATGTAAGTTATAGGGCAGGAACAGAACACTTTTCAAAACGTGTTTTTCAGCCCGAGATAAACGCGTTTTCTCAACCCTTGGAATCACAGTGTAACTGACTGGCTCAGAAGAGCCCACTGAGTCAGCCCTTAAGCCCAGTGTGCAGAAGTTGTCAAAACGTGTTTTTCAGCACAAATAAACACGTTTTGGCAACTTTGGTCACCAACATGTAAGTTATAGGGCAGGAACAGAACACTTTTCAAAACGTGTTTTTCAGCCCGAGATAAACGCGTTTTCTCAACCCTTGGAATCACAGTGTAACTGACTGGCTCAGAAGAGCCCACTGAGTCAGCCCTTAACCCCAGTGTGCAGAAGTTGTCAAAACGTGTTTTTCAGCACAAATAAACACGTTTTGGCAACTTTGGTCACCAACATGTAAGTTATAGGGCAGGAACAGAACACTTTTCAAAACGTGTTTTTCAGCCCGAGATAAACGCGTTTTCTCAACCCTTGGAATCACAGTGTAACTGACTGGCTCAGAAGAGCCCACTGAGTCAGCCCTTAACCCCAGTGTGCAGAAGTTGTCAAAACGTGTTTTTCAGCACAAATAAACACGTTTTGGCAACTTTGGTCACCAACATGTAAGTTATAGGGCAGGAACAGAACACTTTTCAAAACGTGTTTTTCAGCCCGAGATAAACGCGTTTTCTCAACCCTTGGAATCACAGTGTAAGTGACTGGCTCAGAAGAGCCCACTGAGTCAGCCCTTAACCCCAGTGTGCAGAAGTTGTCAAAACGTGTTTTTCAGCACAAATAAACACGTTTTGGCAACTTTGGTCACCAACATGTAAGTTATAGGGCAGGAACAGAACACTTTTCAAAACGTGTTTTTCAGCCCGAGATAAACGCGTTTTCTCAACCCTTGGAATCACAGTGTAACTGACTGGCTCAGAAGAGCCCACTGAGTCAGCCCTTAACCCCAGTGTGCAGAAGTTGTCAAAACGTGTTTTTCAGCACAAATAAACACGTTTTGGCAACTTTGGTCACCAACATGTAAGTTATAGGGCAGGAACAGAACACTTTTCAAAACGTGTTTTTCAGCCCGAGATAAACGCGTTTTCTCAACCCTTGGAATCACAGTGTAACTGACTGGCTCAGAAGAGCCCACTGAGTCAGCCCTTAACCCCAGTGTGCAGAAGTTGTCAAAACGTATTTTTCAGCACAAATAAACACGTTTTGGCAACTTTGGTCACCAACATGTAAGTTATAGGGCAGGAACAGAACACTTTTCAAAACGTGTTTTTCAGCCCGAGATAAACGCGTTTTCTCAACCCTTGGAATCACAGTGTAACTGACTGGCTCAGAAGAGCCCACTGAGTCAGCCCTTAAGCCCAGTGTGCAGAAGTTGTCAAAACGTGTTTTTCAGCACAAATAAACACGTTTTGGCAACTTTGGTCACCAACATGTAAGTTATAGGGCAGGAACAGAACACTTTTCAAAACGTGTTTTTCAGCCCGAGATAAACGCGTTTTCTCAACCCTTGGAATCACAGTGTAACTGACTGGCTCAGAAGAGCCCACTGAGTCAGCCCTTAACCCCAGTGTGCAGAAGTTGTCAAAACGTGTTTTTCAGCACAAATAAACACGTTTTGGCAACTTTGGTCACCAACATGTAAGTTATAGGGCAGGAACAGAACACTTTTCAAAACGTGTTTTTCAGCCCGAGATAAACGCGTTTTCTCAACCCTTGGAATCACAGTGTAACTGACTGGCTCAGAAGAGCCCACTGAGTCAGCCCTTAACCCCAGTGTGCAGAAGTTGTCAAAACGTGTTTTTCAGCACAAATAAACACGTTTTGGCAACTTTGGTCACCAACATGTAAGTTATAGGGCAGGAACAGAACACTTTTCAAAACGTGTTTTTCAGCCCGAGATAAACGCGTTTTCTCAACCCTTGGAATCACAGTGTAACTGACTGGCTCAGAAGAGCCCACTGAGTCAGCCCTTAACCCCAGTGTGCAGAAGTTGTCAAAACGTGTTTTTCAGCACAAATAAACACGTTTTGGCAACTTTGGTCACCAACATGTAAGTTATAGGGCAGGAACAGAACACTTTTCAAAACGTGTTTTTCAGCCCGAGATAAACGCGTTTTCTCAACCCTTGGAATCACAGTGTAACTGACTGGCTCAGAAGAGCCCACTGAGTCAGCCCTTAACCCCAGTGTGCAGAAGTTGTCAAAACGTGTTTTTCAGCACAAATAAACACGTTTTGGCAACTTTGGTCACCAACATGTAAGTTATAGGGCAGGAACAGAACACTTTTCAAAACGTGTTTTTCAGCCCGAGATAAACGCGTTTTCTCAACCCTTGGAATCACAGTGTAACTGACTGGCTCAGAAGAGCCCACTGAGTCAGCCCTTAACCCCAGTGTGCAGAAGTTGTCAAAACGTGTTTTTCAGCACAAATAAACACGTTTTGGCAACTTTGGTCACCAACATGTAAGTTATAGGGCAGGAACAGAACACTTTTCAAAACGTGTTTTTCAGCCCGAGATAAACGCGTTTTCTCAACCCTTGGAATCACAGTGTAACTGACTGGCTCAGAAGAGCCCACTGAGTCAGCCCTTAACCCCAGTGTGCAGAAGTTGTCAAAACGTGTTTTTCAGCACAAATAAACACGTTTTGGCAACTTTGGTCACCAACATGTAAGTTATAGGGCAGGAACAGAACACTTTTCAAAACGTGTTTTTCAGCCCGAGATAAACGCGTTTTCTCAACCCTTGGAATCACAGTGTAAGTGACTGGCTCAGAAGAGCCCACTGAGTCAGCCCTTAACCCCAGTGTGCAGAAGTTGTCAAAACGTGTTTTTCAGCACAAATAAACACGTTTTGGCAACTTTGGTCACCAACATGTAAGTTATAGGGCAGGAACAGAACACTTTTCAAAACGTGTTTTTCAGCCCGAGATAAACGCGTTTTCTCAACCCTTGGAATCACAGTGTAACTGACTGGCTCAGAAGAGCCCACTGAGTCAGCCCTTAACCCCAGTGTGCAGAAGTTGTCAAAACGTGTTTTTCAGCACAAATAAACACGTTTTGGCAACTTTGGTCACCAACATGTAAGTTATAGGGCAGGAACAGAACACTTTTCAAAACGTGTTTTTCAGCCCGAGATAAACGCGTTTTCTCAACCCTTGGAATCACAGTGTAACTGACTGGCTCAGAAGAGCCCACTGAGTCAGCCCTTAACCCCAGTGTGCAGAAGTTGTCAAAACGTGTTTTTCAGCACAAATAAACACGTTTTGGCAACTTTGGTCACCAACATGTAAGTTATAGGGCAGGAACAGAACACTTTTCAAAACGTGTTTTTCAGCCCGAGATAAACGCGTTTTCTCAACCCTTGGAATCACAGTGTAAGTGACTGGCTCAGAAGAGCCCACTGAGTCAGCCCTTAACCCCAGTGTGCAGAAGTTGTCAAAACGTGTTTTTCAGCACAAATAAACACGTTTTGGCAACTTTGGTCACCAACATGTAAGTTATAGGGCAGGAACAGAACACTTTTCAAAACGTGTTTTTCAGCCCGAGATAAACGCGTTTTCTCAACCCTTGGAATCACAGTGTAACTGACTGGCTCAGAAGAGCCCACTGAGTCAGCCCTTAACCCCAGTGTGCAGAAGTTGTCAAAACGTGTTTTTCAGCACAAATAAACACGTTTTGGCAACTTTGGTCACCAACATGTAAGTTATAGGGCAGGAACAGAACACTTTTCAAAACGTGTTTTTCAGCCCGAGATAAACGCGTTTTCTCAACCCTTGGAATCACAGTGTAACTGACTGGCTCAGAAGAGCCCACTGAGTCAGCCCTTAACCCCAGTGTGCAGAAGTTGTCAAAACGTGTTTTTCAGCACAAATAAACACGTTTTGGCAACTTTGGTCACCAACATGTAAGTTATAGGGCAGGAACAGAACACTTTTCAAAACGTGTTTTTCAGCCCGAGATAAACGCGTTTTCTCAACCCTTGGAATCACAGTGTAACTGACTGGCTCAGAAGAGCCCACTGAGTCAGCCCTTAACCCCAGTGTGCAGAAGTTGTCAAAACGTGTTTTTCAGCACAAATAAACACGTTTTGGCAACTTTGGTCACCAACATGTAAGTTATAGGGCAGGAACAGAACACTTTTCAAAACGTGTTTTTCAGCCCGAGATAAACGCGTTTTCTCAACCCTTGGAATCACAGTGTAAGTGACTGGCTCAGAAGAGCCCACTGAGTCAGCCCTTAACCCCAGTGTGCAGAAGTTGTCAAAACGTGTTTTTCAGCACAAATAAACACGTTTTGGCAACTTTGGTCACCAACATGTAAGTTATAGGGCAGGAACAGAACACTTTTCAAAACGTGTTTTTCAGCCCGAGATAAACGCGTTTTCTCAACCCTTGGAATCACAGTGTAACTGACTGGCTCAGAAGAGCCCACTGAGTCAGCCCTTAACCCCAGTGTGCAGAAGTTGTCAAAACGTGTTTTTCAGCACAAATAAACACGTTTTGGCAACTTTGGTCACCAACATGTAAGTTATAGGGCAGGAACAGAACACTTTTCAAAACGTGTTTTTCAGCCCGAGATAAACGCGTTTTCTCAACCCTTGGAATCACAGTGTAACTGACTGGCTCAGAAGAGCCCACTGAGTCAGCCCTTAACCCCAGTGTGCAGAAGTTGTCAAAACGTGTTTTTCAGCACAAATAAACACGTTTTGGCAACTTTGGTCACCAACATGTAAGTTATAGGGCAGGAACAGAACACTTTTCAAAACGTGTTTTTCAGCCCGAGATAAACGCGTTTTCTCAACCCTTGGAATCACAGTGTAACTGACTGGCTCAGAAGAGCCCACTGAGTCAGCCCTTAACCCCAGTGTGCAGAAGTTGTCAAAACGTGTTTTTCAGCACAAATAAACACGTTTTGGCAACTTTGGTCACCAACATGTAAGTTATAGGGCAGGAACAGAACACTTTTCAAAACGTGTTTTTCAGCCCGAGATAAACGCGTTTTCTCAACCCTTGGAATCACAGTGTAACTGACTGGCTCAGAAGAGCCCACTGAGTCAGCCCTTAACCCCAGTGTGCAGAAGTTGTCAAAACGTGTTTTTCAGCACAAATAAACACGTTTTGGCAACTTTGGTCACCAACATGTAAGTTATAGGGCAGGAACAGAACACTTTTCAAAACGTGTTTTTCAGCCCGAGATAAACGCGTTTTCTCAACCCTTGGAATCACAGTGTAAGTGACTGGCTCAGAAGAGCCCACTGAGTCAGCCCTTAAGCCCAGTGTGCAGAAGTTGTCAAAACGTGTTTTTCAGCACAAATAAACACGTTTTGGCAACTTTGGTCACCAACATGTAAGTTATAGGGCAGGAACAGAACACTTTTCAAAACGTGTTTTTCAGCCCGAGATAAACGCGTTTTCTCAACCCTTGGAATCACAGTGTAAGTGACTGGCTCAGAAGAGCCCACTGAGTCAGCCCTTAACCCCAGTGTGCAGAAGTTGTCAAAACGTGTTTTTCAGCACAAATAAACACGTTTTGGCAACTTTGGTCACCAACATGTAAGTTATAGGGCAGGAACAGAACACTTTTCAAAACGTGTTTTTCAGCCCGAGATAAACGCGTTTTCTCAACCCTTGGAATCACAGTGTAACTGACTGGCTCAGAAGAGCCCACTGAGTCAGCCCTTAACCCCAGTGTGCAGAAGTTGTCAAAACGTGTTTTTCAGCACAAATAAACACGTTTTGGCAACTTTGGTCACCAACATGTAAGTTATAGGGCAGGAACAGAACACTTTTCAAAACGTGTTTTTCAGCCCGAGATAAACGCGTTTTCTCAACCCTTGGAATCACAGTGTAACTGACTGGCTCAGAAGAGCCCACTGAGTCAGCCCTTAACCCCAGTGTGCAGAAGTTGTCAAAACGTGTTTTTCAGCACAAATAAACACGTTTTGGCAACTTTGGTCACCAACATGTAAGTTATAGGGCAGGAACAGAACACTTTTCAAAACGTGTTTTTCAGCCCGAGATAAACGCGTTTTCTCAACCCTTGGAATCACAGTGTAACTGACTGGCTCAGAAGAGCCCACTGAGTCAGCCCTTAACCCCAGTGTGCAGAAGTTGTCAAAACGTGTTTTTCAGCACAAATAAACACGTTTTGGCAACTTTGGTCACCAACATGTAAGTTATAGGGCAGGAACAGAACACTTTTCAAAACGTGTTTTTCAGCCCGAGATAAACGCGTTTTCTCAACCCTTGGAATCACAGTGTAACTGACTGGCTCAGAAGAGCCCACTGAGTCAGCCCTTAACCCCAGTGTGCAGAAGTTGTCAAAACGTGTTTTTCAGCACAAATAAACACGTTTTGGCAACTTTGGTCACCAACATGTAAGTTATAGGGCAGGAACAGAACACTTTTCAAAACGTGTTTTTCAGCCCGAGATAAACGCGTTTTCTCAACCCTTGGAATCACAGTGTAACTGACTGGCTCAGAAGAGCCCACTGAGTCAGCCCTTAACCCCAGTGTGCAGAAGTTGTCAAAACGTGTTTTTCAGCACAAATAAACACGTTTTGGCAACTTTGGTCAACAACATGTAAGTTATAGGGCAGGAACAGAACACTTTTCAAAACGTGTTTTTCAGCCCGAGATAAACGCGTTTTCTCAACCCTTGGAATCACAGTGTAACTGACTGGCTCAGAAGAGCCCACTGAGTCAGCCCTTAACCCCAGTGTGCAGAAGTTGTCAAAACGTGTTTTTCAGCACAAATAAACACGTTTTGGCAACTTTGGTCACCAACATGTAAGTTATAGGGCAGGAACAGAACACTTTTCAAAACGTGTTTTTCAGCCCGAGATAAACGCGTTTTCTCAACCCTTGGAATCACAGTGTAACTGACTGGCTCAGAAGAGCCCACTGAGTCAGCCCTTAACCCCAGTGTGCAGAAGTTGTCAAAACGTGTTTTTCAGCACAAATAAACACGTTTTGGCAACTTTGGTCACCAACATGTAAGTTATAGGGCAGGAACAGAACACTTTTCAAAACGTGTTTTTCAGCCCGAGATAAACGCGTTTTCTCAACCCTTGGAATCACAGTGTAACTGACTGGCTCAGAAGAGCCCACTGAGTCAGCCCTTAACCCCAGTGTGCAGAAGTTGTCAAAACGTGTTTTTCAGCACAAATAAACACGTTTTGGCAACTTTGGTCACCAACATGTAAGTTATAGGGCAGGAACAGAACACTTTTCAAAACGTGTTTTTCAGCCCGAGATAAACGCGTTTTCTCAACCCTTGGAATCACAGTGTAAGTGACTGGCTCAGAAGAGCCCACTGAGTCAGCCCTTAACCCCAGTGTGCAGAAGTTGTCAAAACGTGTTTTTCAGCACAAATAAACACGTTTTGGCAACTTTGGTCACCAACATGTAAGTTATAGGGCAGGAACAGAACACTTTTCAAAACGTGTTTTTCAGCCCGAGATAAACGCGTTTTCTCAACCCTTGGAATCACAGTGTAACTGACTGGCTCAGAAGAGCCCACTGAGTCAGCCCTTAACCCCAGTGTGCAGAAGTTGTCAAAACGTGTTTTTCAGCACAAATAAACACGTTTTGGCAACTTTGGTCACCAACATGTAAGTTATAGGGCAGGAACAGAACACTTTTCAAAACGTGTTTTTCAGCCCGAGATAAACGCGTTTTCTCAACCCTTGGAATCACAGTGTAACTGACTGGCTCAGAAGAGCCCACTGAGTCAGCCCTTAACCCCAGTGTGCAGAAGTTGTCAAAACGTGTTTTTCAGCACAAATAAACACGTTTTGGCAACTTTGGTCACCAACATGTAAGTTATAGGGCAGGAACAGAACACTTTTCAAAACGTGTTTTTCAGCCCGAGATAAACGCGTTTTCTCAACCCTTGGAATCACAGTGTAACTGACTGGCTCAGAAGAGCCCACTGAGTCAGCCCTTAACCCCAGTGTGCAGAAGTTGTCAAAACGTGTTTTTCAGCACAAATAAACACGTTTTGGCAACTTTGGTCACCAACATGTAAGTTATAGGGCAGGAACAGAACACTTTTCAAAACGTGTTTTTCAGCCCGAGATAAACGCGTTTTCTCAACCCTTGGAATCACAGTGTAAGTGACTGGCTCAGAAGAGCCCACTGAGTCAGCCCTTAAGCCCAGTGTGCAGAAGTTGTCAAAACGTGTTTTTCAGCACAAATAAACACGTTTTGGCAACTTTGGTCACCAACATGTAAGTTATAGGGCAGGAACAGAACACTTTTCAAAACGTGTTTTTCAGCCCGAGATAAACGCGTTTTCTCAACCCTTGGAATCACAGTGTAACTGACTGGCTCAGAAGAGCCCACTGAGTCAGCCCTTAACCCCAGTGTGCAGAAGTTGTCAAAACGTGTTTTTCAGCACAAATAAACACGTTTTGGCAACTTTGGTCACCAACATGTAAGTTATAGGGCAGGAACAGAACACTTTTCAAAACGTGTTTTTCAGCCCGAGATAAACGCGTTTTCTCAACCCTTGGAATCACAGTGTAACTGACTGGCTCAGAAGAGCCCACTGAGTCAGCCCTTAACCCCAGTGTGCAGAAGTTGTCAAAACGTGTTTTTCAGCACAAATAAACACGTTTTGGCAACTTTGGTCACCAACATGTAAGTTATAGGGCAGGAACAGAACACTTTTCAAAACGTGTTTTTCAGCCCGAGATAAACGCGTTTTCTCAACCCTTGGAATCACAGTGTAACTGACTGGCTCAGAAGAGCCCACTGAGTCAGCCCTTAACCCCAGTGTGCAGAAGTTGTCAAAACGTGTTTTTCAGCACAAATAAACACGTTTTGGCAACTTTGGTCACCAACATGTAAGTTATAGGGCAGGAACAGAACACTTTTCAAAACGTGTTTTTCAGCCCGAGATAAACGCGTTTTCTCAACCCTTGGAATCACAGTGTAACTGACTGCTCAGAAGAGCCCACTGAGTCAGCCCTTAAGCCCAGTGTGCAGAAGTTGTCAAAACGTGTTTTTCAGCACAAATAAACACGTTTTGGCAACTTTGGTCACCAACATGTAAGTTATAGGGCAGGAACAGAACACTTTTCAAAACGTGTTTTTCAGCCCCGAGATAAACGCGTTTTCTCAACCCTTGGAATCACAGTGTAACTGACTGGCTCAGAAGAGCCCACTGAGTCAGCCCTTAACCCCAGTGTGCAGAAGTTGTCAAAACGTGTTTTTCAGCACAAATAAACACGTTTTGGCAACTTTGGTCACCAACATGTAAGTTATAGGGCAGGAACAGAACACTTTTCAAAACGTGTTTTTCAGCCCGAGATAAACGCGTTTTCTCAACCCTTGGAATCACAGTGTAACTGACTGGCTCAGAAGAGCCCACTGAGTCAGCCCTTAACCCCAGTGTGCAGAAGTTGTCAAAACGTGTTTTTCAGCACAAATAAACACGTTTTGGCAACTTTGGTCACCAACATGTAAGTTATAGGGCAGGAACAGAACACTTTTCAAAACGTGTTTTTCAGCCCGAGATAAACGCGTTTTCTCAACCCTTGGAATCACAGTGTAACTGACTGGCTCAGAAGAGCCCACTGAGTCAGCCCTTAACCCCAGTGTGCAGAAGTTGTCAAAACGTGTTTTTCAGCACAAATAAACACGTTTTGGCAACTTTGGTCACCAACATGTAAGTTATAGGGCAGGAACAGAACACTTTTCAAAACGTGTTTTTCAGCCCGAGATAAACGCGTTTTCTCAACCCTTGGAATCACAGTGTAAGTGACTGGCTCAGAAGAGCCCACTGAGTCAGCCCTTAACCCCAGTGTGCAGAAGTTGTCAAAACGTGTTTTTCAGCACAAATAAACACGTTTTGGCAACTTTGGTCACCAACATGTAAGTTATAGGGCAGGAACAGAACACTTTTCAAAACGTGTTTTTCAGCCCGAGATAAACGCGTTTTCTCAACCCTTGGAATCACAGTGTAACTGACTGGCTCAGAAGAGCCCACTGAGTCAGCCCTTAACCCCAGTGTGCAGAAGTTGTCAAAACGTGTTTTTCAGCACAAATAAACACGTTTTGGCAACTTTGGTCACCAACATGTAAGTTATAGGGCAGGAACAGAACACTTTTCAAAACGTGTTTTTCAGCCCGAGATAAATGCGTTTTCTCAACCCTTGGAATCACAGTGTAACTGACTGGCTCAGAAGAGCCCACTGAGTCAGCCCTTAACCCCAGTGTGCAGAAGTTGTCAAAACGTGTTTTTCAGCACAAATAAACACGTTTTGGCAACTTTGGTCACCAACATGTAAGTTATAGGGCAGGAACAGAACACTTTTCAAAACGTGTTTTTCAGCCCGAGATAAACGCGTTTTCTCAACCCTTGGAATCACAGTGTAACTGACTGGCTCAGAAGAGCCCACTGAGTCAGCCCTTAACCCCAGTGTGCAGAAGTTGTCAAAACGTGTTTTTCAGCACAAATAAACACGTTTTGGCAACTTTGGTCACCAACATGTAAGTTATAGGGCAGGAACAGAACACTTTTCAAAACGTGTTTTTCAGCCCGAGATAAACGCGTTTTCTCAACCCTTGGAATCACAGTGTAACTGACTGGCTCAGAAGAGCCCACTGAGTCAGCCCTTAACCCCAGTGTGCAGAAGTTGTCAAAACGTGTTTTTCAGCACAAATAAACACGTTTTGGCAACTTTGGTCACCAACATGTAAGTTATAGGGCAGGAACAGAACACTTTTCAAAACGTGTTTTTCAGCCCGAGATAAACGCGTTTTCTCAACCCTTGGAATCACAGTGTAACTGACTGGCTCAGAAGAGCCCACTGAGTCAGCCCTTAACCCCAGTGTGCAGAAGTTGTCAAAACGTGTTTTTCAGCACAAATAAACACGTTTTGGCAACTTTGGTCACCAACATGTAAGTTATAGGGCAGGAACAGAACACTTTTCAAAACGTGTTTTTCAGCCCGAGATAAACGCGTTTTCTCAACCCTTGGGAATCACAGTGTAACTGACTGGCTCAGAAGAGCCCACTGAGTCAGCCCTTAACCCCAGTGTGCAGAAGTTGTCAAAACGTGTTTTTCAGCACAAATAAACACGTTTTGGCAACTTTGGTCACCAACATGTAAGTTATAGGGCAGGAACAGAACACTTTTCAAAACGTGTTTTTCAGCCCGAGATAAACGCGTTTTCTCAACCCTTGGAATCACAGTGTAACTGACTGGCTCAGAAGAGCCCACTGAGTCAGCCCTTAACCCCAGTGTGCAGAAGTTGTCAAAACGTGTTTTTCAGCACAAATAAACACGTTTTGGCAACTTTGGTCACCAACATGTAAGTTATAGGGCAGGAACAGAACACTTTTCAAAACGTGTTTTTCAGCCCGAGATAAACGCGTTTTCTCAACCCTTGGAATCACAGTGTAACTGACTGGCTCAGAAGAGCCCACTGAGTCAGCCCTTAACCCCAGTGTGCAGAAGTTGTCAAAACGTGTTTTTCAGCACAAATAAACACGTTTTGGCAACTTTGGTCACCAACATGTAAGTTATAGGGCAGGAACAGAACACTTTTCAAAACGTGTTTTTCAGCCCGAGATAAACGCGTTTTCTCAACCCTTGGAATCACAGTGTAACTGACTGGCTCAGAAGAGCCCACTGAGTCAGCCCTTAACCCCAGTGTGCAGAAGTTGTCAAAACGTGTTTTTCAGCACAAATAAACACGTTTTGGCAACTTTGGTCACCAACATGTAAGTTATAGGGCAGGAACAGAACACTTTTCAAAACGTGTTTTTCAGCCCGAGATAAACGCGTTTTCTCAACCCTTGGAATCACAGTGTAACTGACTGGCTCAGAAGAGCCCACTGAGTCAGCCCTTAACCCCAGTGTGCAGAAGTTGTCAAAACGTGTTTTTCAGCACAAATAAACACGTTTTGGCAACTTTGGTCACCAACATGTAAGTTATAGGGCAGGAACAGAACACTTTTCAAAACGTGTTTTTCAGCCCGAGATAAACGCGTTTTCTCAACCCTTGGAATCACAGTGTAAGTGACTGGCTCAGAAGAGCCCACTGAGTCAGCCCTTAACCCCAGTGTGCAGAAGTTGTCAAAACGTGTTTTTCAGCACAAATAAACACGTTTTGGCAACTTTGGTCACCAACATGTAAGTTATAGGGCAGGAACAGAACACTTTTCAAAACGTGTTTTTCAGCCCGAGATAAACGCGTTTTCTCAACCCTTGGAATCACAGTGTAAGTGACTGGCTCAGAAGAGCCCACTGAGTCAGCCCTTAACCCCAGTGTGCAGAAGTTGTCAAAACGTGTTTTTCAGCACAAATAAACACGTTTTGGCAACTTTGGTCACCAACATGTAAGTTATAGGGCAGGAACAGAACACTTTTCAAAACGTGTTTTTCAGCCCGAGATAAACGCGTTTTCTCAACCCTTGGAATCACAGTGTAACTGACTGGCTCAGAAGAGCCCACTGAGTCAGCCCTTAACCCCAGTGTGCAGAAGTTGTCAAAACGTGTTTTTCAGCACAAATAAACACGTTTTGGCAACTTTGGTCACCAACATGTAAGTTATAGGGCAGGAACAGAACACTTTTCAAAACGTGTTTTTCAGCCCGAGATAAACGCGTTTTCTCAACCCTTGGAATCACAGTGTAACTGACTGGCTCAGAAGAGCCCACTGAGTCAGCCCTTAACCCCAGTGTGCAGAAGTTGTCAAAACGTGTTTTTCAGCACAAATAAACACGTTTTGGCAACTTTGGTCACCAACATGTAAGTTATAGGGCAGGAACAGAACACTTTTCAAAACGTGTTTTTCAGCCCGAGATAAACGCGTTTTCTCAACCCTTGGAATCACAGTGTAACTGACTGGCTCAGAAGAGCCCACTGAGTCAGCCCTTAACCCCAGTGTGCAGAAGTTGTCAAAACGTGTTTTTCAGCACAAATAAACACGTTTTGGCAACTTTGGTCACCAACATGTAAGTTATAGGGCAGGAACAGCACACTTTTCAAAACGTGTTTTTCAGCCCGAGATAAACGCGTTTTCTCAACCCTTGGAATCACAGTGTAAGTGACTGGCTCAGAAGAGCCCACTGAGTCAGCCCTTAACCCCAGTGTGCAGAAGTTGTCAAAACGTGTTTTTCAGCACAAATAAACACGTTTTGGCAACTTTGGTCACCAACATGTAAGTTATAGGGCAGGAACAGAACACTTTTCAAAACGTGTTTTTCAGCCCGAGATAAACGCGTTTTCTCAACCCTTGGAATCACAGTGTAACTGACTGGCTCAGAAGAGCCCACTGAGTCAGCCCTTAAGCCCAGTGTGCAGAAGTTGTCAAAACGTGTTTTTCAGCACAAATAAACACGTTTTGGCAACTTTGGTCACCAACATGTAAGTTATAGGGCAGGAACAGAACACTTTTCAAAACGTGTTTTTCAGCCCGAGATAAACGCGTTTTCTCAACCCTTGGAATCACAGTGTAACTGACTGGCTCAGAAGAGCCCACTGAGTCAGCCCTTAACCCCAGTGTGCAGAAGTTGTCAAAACGTGTTTTTCAGCACAAATAAACACGTTTTGGCAACTTTGGTCACCAACATGTAAGTTATAGGGCAGGAACAGAACACTTTTCAAAACGTGTTTTTCAGCCCGAGATAAACGCGTTTTCTCAACCCTTGGAATCACAGTGTAACTGACTGGCTCAGAAGAGCCCACTGAGTCAGCCCTTAACCCCAGTGTGCAGAAGTTGTCAAAACGTGTTTTTCAGCACAAATAAACACGTTTTGGCAACTTTGGTCACCAACATGTAAGTTATAGGGCAGGAACAGAACACTTTTCAAAACGTGTTTTTCAGCCCGAGATAAACGCGTTTTCTCAACCCTTGGAATCACAGTGTAAGTGACTGGCTCAGAAGAGCCCACTGAGTCAGCCCTTAACCCCAGTGTGCAGAAGTTGTCAAAACGTGTTTTTCAGCACAAATAAACACGTTTTGGCAACTTTGGTCACCAACATGTAAGTTATAGGGCAGGAACAGAACACTTTTCAAAACGTGTTTTTCAGCCCGAGATAAACGCGTTTTCTCAACCCTTGGAATCACAGTGTAACTGACTGGCTCAGAAGAGCCCACTGAGTCAGCCCTTAACCCCAGTGTGCAGAAGTTGTCAAAACGTGTTTTTCAGCACAAATAAACACGTTTTGGCAACTTTGGTCACCAACATGTAAGTTATAGGGCAGGAACAGAACACTTTTCAAAACGTGTTTTTCAGCCCGAGATAAACGCGTTTTCTCAACCCTTGGAATCACAGTGTAACTGACTGGCTCAGAAGAGCCCACTGAGTCAGCCCTTAACCCCAGTGTGCAGAAGTTGTCAAAACGTGTTTTTCAGCACAAATAAACACGTTTTGGCAACTTTGGTCACCAACATGTAAGTTATAGGGCAGGAACAGAACACTTTTCAAAACGTGTTTTTCAGCCCGAGATAAACGCGTTTTCTCAACCCTTGGAATCACAGTGTAAGTGACTGGCTCAGAAGAGCCCACTGAGTCAGCCCTTAACCCCAGTGTGCAGAAGTTGTCAAAACGTGTTTTTCAGCACAAATAAACACGTTTTGGCAACTTTGGTCACCAACATGTAAGTTATAGGGCAGGAACAGAACACTTTTCAAAACGTGTTTTTCAGCCCGAGATAAACGCGTTTTCTCAACCCTTGGAATCACAGTGTAACTGACTGGCTCAGAAGAGCCCACTGAGTCAGCCCTTAACCCCAGTGTGCAGAAGTTGTCAAAACGTGTTTTTCAGCACAAATAAACACGTTTTGGCAACTTTGGTCACCAACATGTAAGTTATAGGGCAGGAACAGAACACTTTTCAAAACGTGTTTTTCAGCCCGAGATAAACGCGTTTTCTCAACCTTTGGAATCACAGTGTAAGTGACTGGCTCAGAAGAGCCCACTGAGTCAGCCCTTAACCCCAGTGTGCAGAAGTTGTCAAAACGTGTTTTTCAGCACAAATAAACACGTTTTGGCAACTTTGGTCACCAACATGTAAGTTATAGGGCAGGAACAGCACACTTTTCAAAACGTGTTTTTCAGCCCGAGATAAACGCGTTTTCTCAACCCTTGGAATCACAGTGTAAGTGACTGGCTCAGAAGAGCCCACTGAGTCAGCCCTTAACCCCAGTGTGCAGAAGTTGTCAAAACGTGTTTTTCAGCACAAATAAACACGTTTTGGCAACTTTGGTCACCAACATGTAAGTTATAGGGCAGGAACAGCACACTTTTCAAAACGTGTTTTTCAGCCCGAGATAAACGCGTTTTCTCAACCCTTGGAATCACAGTGTAACTGACTGGCTCAGAAGAGCCCACTGAGTCAGCCCTTAAGCCCAGTGTGCAGAAGTTGTCAAAACGTGTTTTTCAGCACAAATAAACACGTTTTGGCAACTTTGGTCACCAACATGTAAGTTATAGGGCAGGAACAGAACACTTTTCAAAACGTGTTTTTCAGCCCGAGATAAACGCGTTTTCTCAACCCTTGGAATCACAGTGTAACTGACTGGCTCAGAAGAGCCCACTGAGTCAGCCCTTAACCCCAGTGTGCAGAAGTTGTCAAAACGTGTTTTTCAGCACAAATAAACACGTTTTGGCAACTTTGGTCACCAACATGTAAGTTATAGGGCAGGAACAGAACACTTTTCAAAACGTGTTTTTCAGCCCGAGATAAACGCGTTTTCTCAACCCTTGGAATCACAGTGTAACTGACTGGCTCAGAAGAGCCCACTGAGTCAGCCCTTAACCCCAGTGTGCAGAAGTTGTCAAAACGTGTTTTTCAGCACAAATAAACACGTTTTGGCAACTTTGGTCACCAACATGTAAGTTATAGGGCAGGAACAGAACACTTTTCAAAACGTGTTTTTCAGCCCGAGATAAACGCGTTTTCTCAACCCTTGGAATCACAGTGTAACTGACTGGCTCAGAAGAGCCCACTGAGTCAGCCCTTAACCCCAGTGTGCAGAAGTTGTCAAAACGTGTTTTTCAGCACAAATAAACACGTTTTGGCAACTTTGGTCACCAACATGTAAGTTATAGGGCAGGAACAGAACACTTTTCAAAACGTGTTTTTCAGCCCGAGATAAACGCGTTTTCTCAACCCTTGGAATCACAGTGTAACTGACTGGCTCAGAAGAGCCCACTGAGTCAGCCCTTAACCCCAGTGTGCAGAAGTTGTCAAAACGTGTTTTTCAGCACAAATAAACACGTTTTGGCAACTTTGGTCACCAACATGTAAGTTATAGGGCAGGAACAGAACACTTTTCAAAACGTGTTTTTCAGCCCGAGATAAACGCGTTTTCTCAACCCTTGGAATCACAGTGTAACTGACTGGCTCAGAAGAGCCCACTGAGTCAGCCCTTAACCCCAGTGTGCAGAAGTTGTCAAAACGTGTTTTTCAGCACAAATAAACACGTTTTGGCAACTTTGGTCACCAACATGTAAGTTATAGGGCAGGAACAGAACACTTTTCAAAACGTGTTTTTCAGCCCGAGATAAACGCGTTTTCTCAACCCTTGGAATCACAGTGTAAGTGACTGGCTCAGAAGAGCCCACTGAGTCAGCCCTTAACCCCAGTGTGCAGAAGTTGTCAAAACGTGTTTTTCAGCACAAATAAACACGTTTTGGCAACTTTGGTCACCAACATGTAAGTTATAGGGCAGGAACAGAACACTTTTCAAAACGTGTTTTTCAGCCCGAGATAAACGCGTTTTCTCAACCCTTGGAATCACAGTGTAACTGACTGGCTCAGAAGAGCCCACTGAGTCAGCCCTTAACCCCAGTGTGCAGAAGTTGTCAAAACGTGTTTTTCAGCACAAATAAACACGTTTTGGCAACTTTGGTCACCAACATGTAAGTTATAGGGCAGGAACAGAACACTTTTCAAAACGTGTTTTTCAGCCCGAGATAAACGCGTTTTCTCAACCTTTTCTAATC